>NC_059205.1:44006143-44253643 GCF_020615455.1 Coregonus clupeaformis
CTCTCTCTCTCTCACCACTCTATATTTCCCTTCTGGCCCACATTTCTTTCATAACCTGCAAAATCGGCAGTGTATCAAATACTTGTTCTCCCCACTGTAGTTGTGGCATTTTAAGAGCCGGAATCCTATCTGCCCACTGCCAAGTCAGACTTGAAACACTATCCCCCCTAGGCAGTTGATCTCTATACAGTCTCTCTTCATTGCCTGGCCTCTCATATAACTCCACCATTAAAACCAGAGATGGTTGAACTCTGTAGGGGACTATAGGGATAAAGTTAATCCCAAATGGCACCATATTCCCTTTATTGTGCACTACTATTGACCAGGCCCCAAAGGGGGAGAGCGAAAGAGAGAGAGAAAGAGAGAGAGAGAGAGAGAGAGAGAGAGAGAGAGAGAGAGAGAGAGAGAGAGAGAGAGAGAGAGAGAGAGAGAGAGAGAGACAGAGACAGAGACAGAGACAGAGACAGAGACAGAGACAGAGACAGAGAGAGATAATTTGAAGTCAAATGGCTACTGTTTGCTGGTGATCTGGTGCTTCTGTCCCCAACCAAGGAGGGCCTACAGCAGCATCTAGATATTCTGCACAGATTCTGTCAGACCTGGGCCCTGACAGTAAATCTCAGTAAGACAAAAATAATGTTGTTCCAAAAAAGGTCCAGTTGCCAGGACCACAAATACAAATTCCATCTAGACACTGTTGCCCTAGAGCACACAAAAAACGATACATACCTCTGCCTAAACATCCGCGCCACAGGTAACTTCCACAAAGTTCTGAACGATCTGAGAGACAAGGCAAGAAGGGCCTTCTATGCCATCAAAAGGAACATAACATTCGACATACCAATTAGGATCTGGCTAAAAATACTTGAATCAGTTATAGAACCCATTTCCCTTTACGGTTGTGAGGTCTGGGGTCCGCTCACCAACCAAGAATTCACAAAATGGGACAAACACCAAATTGAGACTGCATGGAGAATTCTGCAAAAATATCCTCAGTGTACAACGTAAAACACCAAATAATGCATGCAGAGTAGAATTAGGCCGATACCCACTAATTATCCAAATCCAGAAAAGAGCCGTTAAATTCTACAACCACCTAAAAGGAAGCGATTCCCAAACATTCCATAACAAAGCCATCACCTACAGAGAGATGAACCTGGTGTCACGATCGCCAATGAAGTATGACCAAAGCGCAGCGTTGGGAGTGAACATGATGATTTTAATTTTGAAACACACGACAAAACAAAACACGATCCGTGACGTCCTCAGTTACACCGACTGAATAAAGAACAAAAACCCACAACCACAAGGTGAACACAGACATTTAAATATGGCTCCCAATCAGAGATAACGAGCCGACAGCTGACACTCGTTACCTCCGATTGGGAGTCACTGACCAAACATAGAACGCGAACACCTAGACACTACCCACAGTACACAACACACGGAAATCTACACACCCTGACTAAACACAAAAGTCCTAGAACCAGAGTGTGACAGTACCCCCCCAAAGGCGCGGACTGCGACCGCGCCTAACTACAAGCAAACAGGGAGGGCTGGGTGGGCATTCCTCCTCGGCGGCGGTCCCGGCTCTGGCGGATCCCGGCTGGACGGCTCTGGCGGATCCCGGCTGGGACGGCTCTGGCGGATCCCGGCTGGACGGCTCTGGCGGATCCCGGCTGGACGGCTCTGGCGGATCCCGGCTGGACGGCTCTGGCGGATCCCGGCTGGAAGGCTCTGGCGGATCCCGGCTGGAAGGCTCTGGCGGATCCCGGCTGGACGGCTCTGGCGGATCCCGGCTGGACGGCTCTGGCGGATCCCGGCTGGACGGCTCTGGCGGATCCTGGCTGGACGGCTCTGGCGGATCCTGGCTGGAAGGCTCTGGCGGATCCTGGCTGGACGGCTCATGGCTGGCTGACGGATCTGGCTGCTCATGGCTGGCTGACGGATCTGGCTGCTCATGGATGGCTGACGGATCTGGCTGCTCATGGCTGGCTGACGGATCTGGCTGCTCATGGCTGGCGGAAGGATCTGGCTGCTCATGGCTGGCGGAAGGATCTGGCTGCTCATGGCTGGCGGAAGGCTCTGGCTGATCCTGTCTGGCGGAAGGCTCTGGCTGATCCTGTCTGGCGGACGGCTCTGGCTGGACAGGGCTGACGACGCACCCCGTAGGCTCGGTGCGTTGAGCAGGGACAGGCCGGGCTGGGCTGGCGAAACGCACCACAGACTTGGTGCGGGGGCGCAGGAACAGGCCGAGCTGGGCTGGCGACGCACCCCGTAGGCTTGGTGCGTTGAGCAGGGACAGACAGAACCGCACTGGGGACACACACCCCTGGCCCTACACGGGGATCAGGAACGGGCCGGACCGGACTGGAAACACCCCCAGTACCTCTCGCCGTGCCTCCACACTTTCCATCCCCTTCGTAACCAGTGGCCCCCTTAAACTGGCGGCCATATCTGCCAACCTCTTGCACTCCTCCGGGCCGTACACCTTCTGCCCCGACGTCGTGAGCCCCCCCCTAAAAATTTTCTGGGGGTCTCTCCTCTCGGTGGACCAGGCCTCCATAGTCCTCTCCCAACCTTCGCTCTTCTGGCTCCACCACTCGTTATCCAACTGCTGCTTGGTCTCGTTGTGGTGGGTTTTTCTGTCTCGATCGCCAATGAAGTATGACCAAAGCGCAGCGTTGGGAGTGAACATGATGATTTTAATTTTGAAACACACGACAAAACAAAACACGATCCGTGACGTCCTCAGTTACACCGACTGAATAAAGAACAAAAACCCACAACCACAAGGTGAACACAGACATTTAAATATGGCTCCCAATCAGAGATAACGAGCCGACAGCTGACACTCGTTACCTCCGATTGGGAGTCACTGACCAAACATAGAACGCGAACACCTAGACACTACCCACAGTACACAACACACGGAAATCTACACACCCTGACTAAACACATAAAGTCCTAGAACCAGAGTGTGACACCTGGAGAAGAGTCCCCTAAGCAAGCTGGTCCTGGGGCTCTGTTCACAAACACAAACAGACCCCACAGAGCCCCAGGACAGCAACACAATTAGACCCAACCAAATCATGACAAAACAAAAATATAATTACTTGACACACTTGAAAGAATTAACAAAAAACTGAGCAAACTAGAATGCTATTTGGCCCTAAACAGAGAGTACACAGTGGCAGAATACCTGACCACTGTGACTGACCCAAACTTAAGGAAAGCTTTGACTATGTACAGACTCAGTGAGCATAGCCTTGCTGTTGAGAAAGGCCGCCGTAGGCAGACATGGCTCTCAGGAGAAGACAGGCTATGTGCACACTGCCCACAAAATGAGGGGGAAACTGAACTGCACTTCTCCTGTCAAATGTATGACCATATTAGAGACACATATTTCCCTCAGATTACACAGACTCACAAAGAATTCGAAAACAAACCCAATTTTGATAAACTCCCATATCTATTGGGTGAAATACCACAATGTGCCATTACAGCAGCAAGATTTGTGACCTGTTGCTACAAGAAAAGGGCAATCAGTGAAGAACAAACACCATTGTAAATACAACCCATATTTATGTTTATTTATTTTCCCTTTTGTACTTTAACTATTTGCACATAATATGACATTTGAAATGTCTTTAGCTTCTGTTTCTGCCAATAAAGGCAAGCCCACATGGGGATCCTTTCATCCTTCATCCCTCCGTTCCGACTGACTGACACACACACTCGCACACAACACTGGTTCTCACCAGCAAACCAAACCAAGGTTCACTGCACAGAAATAGAAAGCCTAGAACATATTCACATTTCAATTGCATAGAAAACCCTCCAAAATGACTGGCCTGTGAATGCACTATTGTAGATCTACAGGTATCTGCCAAAATAAAGGAAACACCAACATAAAGTGTCTTAATAGGGCATTGGGTCGCCACGAGCCACCAGAACAGCTTCAATGCGCCTTGGCATATATTTTAAAAGTGTCTGGAACTCTACTGGAGGGATGCGACAACATTCTTCCACAAGAAATTCCATAATTTGGTGTTTTGCTGTTGGTAGTGGAAAACACTGTCTCAGACGCCGCTTCAGAATCTGCCATAAGTCTTCAATTGGGTTGAGATCTGGTGACTGACACACACGCACACGCACACACACCCTTTAAACCCCCTATGCTCCTTTGAGACCCATCTTTCAAAAGTCACTGAGATCACTTGTTCTAGCCATGGTAGCCAAAATATTGGGCAACTGGGCATTTGTATACATTTTTAAACATTATGGGATGTTAACTGCTTAATTAACTCAGGAACCACGCCTGTGTGGAAGCACCTGCTTTCAATATACTTGGTATCTCTCAATTACACACGTGTTTCCTTTATTTTGGCAGTTACATGTACGTCGATGTTATAGAGAGAAAAGTTCAGCCAATTAAAAGTGACGAACGACACAGGAAGCTTAATACTCACAAACAACCATTCTAATGAGAAAAGCCATTGGACTGTGGAAAACGGAATGGAATTGACCCCTGTGGGGCTCAACAGGGCTCAACAACACCCTATCACAAAGCGCCAGTAGAAACCATTATAGCTAAAGTAGCTAAAACAATAGAACAGTCAAAGCATGTATATTTATGTCTTTTAGCAAGACTCTTCAAAGACTAAAACAGGAATCAATTTTCCATGATAAACATGGCACAGGGTAAACTGGCATTGGGCCCATTCCTATGCTGTCTGCCATGTGTGGGGTTATCCAACAGTGTCTCTGGAGGGATTGGGATAGGGAATGCTATGGGAAGACACAGGGATTCAGTTACTGCTAAGCCCCTCACTGTGTGCTTCCATATCCATACATCCATCCATCCCTGGGCTAGATGCTAGGCTAATTTAAGCAACATGGGTCTCTGTCAGTACTCATCAGCTCACACAAGACACACACACACACACACATGTGCATGTGTGCACACACACACATACACACACACACACACAGCAGGGCTTGTTTAAGGAACGTGGGCTACTGTTAACAGTCATCAGCTGCTGCTCGTCAGACAAGAGGCTTCCGCTCACCTGTAATACATTACACTGGCATCTCTGTCTGACTGATAATGTACAGGCGAGGGAGAGGGTGAGAGAAAGAGAGAGAGAGAGAGAGGCAGAGAGAGATAAATAGAGGCAGAGAGAGAGAGAGAAAGGCAGAAAGAGAGAGAGAGAGAGAGAGAGAGAGAGAGAGAGAGAGAGAGAGAGAGAGAGGCAGAGAGAGTGGGAGAGAGAGGGGCAGAGAGAGAGAGGCAGAGAGAGAGAGAGAGGCAGAGAGAAAGAGGCAGAGAGAGAGAGGCAGAGAGAGGGAGGCAGAGAGCAAGAGAGGTAGAGAGAGGGAGGCAGAGAGAGAGGCAGAGAGAGGCAGAGAGAGAGGCAGAGAGAAAGAGAGAGAGAGAGAGAGGGGCAGAGAGCGAGAGAGGCAGAGAGAGGCTGAGAGAGAGAGGCAGAGAGAGAGAAAGTGGCAGAGCGATAGAGGCAGAGAGAGAGAGAGTTTGAGTTTTTATAAAACCTTTATACTCAAACGTTAACACAACTAATGGCACACTGCCTTTTCAGAAATGAAACAACAAATGTCATTCCTAAATAAAAAATTTAACAAAAACATTCAACTAATTTCATCAACAAAAAATAGTTTCCCCTCCTCCACAAAACAAACCGCTCCTTCGTAAGACCACTTCTCCTCAAACAATGGGAGATCTTTTACAGCCGAGAAGAACTCAAAATCCACTTTTATTCTCGCTTTCACTAATCCTTTAAAAACACATCTTACATCCTGCCCATATCCCGTTTCTATGTTATGTTTCCTACTCAGAAAAATTTACATCTTAGCTTGTCCCAAAATAAAATTGAACAGTTGACATTTTCTTTTAGAAATAAAAACAGTGTTATTGAAAATCTCCCCTACAGCTTTAAACAAAGACTCCACCATTTCCAAGAAAGGTTTTATCCTCTCACACTCCATAAAACAGTGAAAAATTGTTTCTCTTATATTACAAAAAGGGCATCCATCTCCAACATCTGAGTTAATAACAGATACAAAAGCATTAACTGCAATGATGCCATGCAAAACCCTCCATTGCATATCACCAGTGCCCTTTTGTAACGGTGGCTTGTACAGTGCTCTCCATGCTGGCTTTACCTTGTCATCAATGCCCAATTTTACCATCCATGGAGTGTCTTTTCTATTTTTCAATGTATCTTTATTCAACACCTTGACATACTCCCTATATAAGTCTTTCCCATTCACCTCATCCAACCCTATCAAATCCAGTAATAACGCCTTTCTTTCTGACTCTGGGATATTGGGTGTAATCCCTAGTCTTGGAAATGAGAGGTTTTCATCTTGTACCTTCTTCTTGTGACTATTCAGCATACCCCACTCTTCTGCTGACAGAGCCTTCCTGCAGCTTCCAAGCAGTTGTCCGACAATCCTTTCCGACCTCACCCCCAAATGTTCAGCCACCCGTCTTCCATCCATTAAGGCGGGCCCAGCCATGGCCATTAACTGTTTTAAGGTGATGATTTTGCCCTTCACCAGAATCTTGGAGAAATGTGGAACAGCTGCAGTTGTACAATCCAGTCTTGCCCCATACACCAGAGCTTCCACCAACAGCCAATGCACTGACTCTGCTGAAGTGCCTCTGGACACCTTCATTATGCTCCACACCCTAAGAAGGCCTCTGTAAAACGGAGGTACCTCCTCCCTAGAAATCTGGCTACTATCAACCAAAAATAAAGCCTTCTTTAAACCTAATCCCCAACCTGCTGTAATACAAGACCTCCCACCCCTCTCCAAACCACATTTTCCAGTCCATAAAGCAACCTTTGAATAAACTGAAACCGGAAAGCAGCAGCCCTACTAGCAAGATGTACAAGACCTTGTCCCCCCTCCTCTTTTGACAAATACAAAACACTTTGTGGAACCCAATGATATTTATCCCAAAATAAATCTACAATAATCGCCTGTATCTTAGCCAGAAGGCCAGATGGTGGCTCTAAAACTGACAACCGATGCCACAGTGCAGAGGCAATCACATTGTTAACTAGAATAGTGCGCCCCCTATATGACATATGAGATAACAACCAATGCCATCTCCTCATCCTCCCTTCCAACATTTCAACCACCCCAATCCAATTGTTTTCCATTGTCCCCTCATCTCCTAGGTACACTCCAAGATACTTAAAACCTCCCTTACACCATTCCAGCCCCCCTGGCAAAGCCATGATCCCTCCAGACCATTCTCCAATCTGTAAAGCACAATCTTTTTCCCAATTTACCTTTGCAGAGGACATTCCCCTAAAACGATCAACCATTAGACTCAAACTATCCACCTCCGCTTGATTTTTCACTAAAATAACTACATCATCAGCATAGGCTGAGAGACGAATAGGAGGAATATCCTCTGAAAGGTACACCCCTTCAATGCGACTTCTAATGCTATTTAGTAGTGGCTCTATAGCAATGGCATATAACATTCCCGACAAAGAACATCCCTGCCTAATACCTCTACACACTTTAAAAGGAGCACTCAAATCACCGTTAACTTTCAATACACTTTCAATGTCACCATATATCACCTTTATCATGGCAATAAAACCAGAGCTGAAACCAAACGACTCAAAAGTGTGCCATAAGTATTGATGTTCAACTCGGTCAAATGCCTTTTCCTGATCAATTGAAATTAGACCAGCATTAATAGTATGATTATTATTAATTAAATATTAAATTAATATTAATAAGCCATTTAGCAGACACTTTTATCCAAAGCGACTTACAGTCATGTGTGCATAATTTTTTTATGTATGGGTGGTCCCGGGGATCGAACCCACTACCCTGGCGTTATAAGCGCCATGCTCTACCAATTGAGCTACAGAGGACCAACCCAATAGCCCTAGAGACGTCCAAAAAATCCTGAATCAGAGAAATGTTATCCCCTATCTGCCTGCCAGGAACACAGTAGGACTGGTCCGTATGTATAATTTGCCCCATCACCTCCCTCAGCCTGTTGGACAAAGCCTTTGACAGGATCTTATAATCAGTGCACAATAAAGCCACCGGCCTCCAGTTCTTCACCTCCCTAGGGTCACCCTTTTTGGACAGTAGGGTGAGGACAGCCCTTCTGCAGCTTATTGGTAGTAACCCTCCGGTTATACTATCATTAACTACTGCTAGCCAATCCTCTCCCAACATAGCCCAAAAATACTTTAAAAATTCAACGGGAAGCCCATCAATGCCTGGTGCCCTTCCATTTTCCATGCCTTTTAATGCAGTGTATAGCTCCTGCAAAGACAATGGTTGCTCTAGCTCAACCTGAGCTTCTGCAGCCACCTGTGGGAGCCCATCAAGGAACTGCTCTGTCACTGTTTTATCCTCATTGTACTCACACTTGTAGAGCTCAGCATAGAACTATACTGCCCTCTTTCTAATTTCACTAGGGCTAGTGAGCTCCTGTCCAACAACTGATTTGAGACAATTAATAATTATTCTTTGTCCATTCTTGTTCTCTAAACCAAAGAAAAATGTGGATGAGGCATCCATTTCAGAGATTCCCTGAAACTTACTTCTCACCAATGCCCCCTGTGCTCTGATACCCAGCAGGTCTGCCAATGCAGCTTTTTTCCTCGAGGGCCTGAGTATGGCCTCGATCTCCTGTGGTCTCAACCAACGTCATGAGTTCCACTAATTCAGTCTCTAGGGCTTTCATTGATCTGGTGATATCCTTGGTGACATTCCCTGTGTATTGATTACAGAATTGTTGAATCTGGATTTTCCCTATATCCCACCACTGTTGAAGGGATACAAAACTGGCCTTTTGAGACCTCCACCTCTCCCAGAAAAAAAGTAAACATTTCCTGATGTGAGCATCATTCAATAAAGTTATATTAAAATGCTAGTATGCGCTTTTGGGTTTTACATCGTTAATGAACACCACCTCTGTTATTCAACAATGATCAGAAAATCCCACTGGGGTTATCACACTTGAGATTGATGCTCAAAACAATAAAACCTATCTAACCTGGCCATAGAGATGGTGTTCTCTCTCACATGCGCCCAGGTGTACTGTCTCGTGCCTCCATGTTGACTCCGCCAAATATCACACAGTTCATGTGTTACAATGAGGTGTTTTAAAAAAGTCCTTGAGGCTATATTAGGTTCTTTGTGATTTCTATCTAAATCACTGACTGTGCAGTTAAAATCCCCAGCAATAAATAAATAATCTTCATTATTACATTTCTCAATGGTATTTGATAATGTCTCTAAAAAACATACCCTCTCAACTGCCACCACTGGGGCATATACATTTATCAGACACATAGTGATGTTTTCATACCTCGCTCTAACTTGTAATAACCTCCCCTCAACTACCTCTTCAACCGCATATGACAAAGGCAAAAACCCTTTTGAGAGCAAGATGGCCACACCCCAACTTTTTGAGTTTTTATGACTACACACCACTGTCGTGAGCCCCCCCCACCCCCCCACCCCCCCACCCCACACTCCTGTTGCCACATAACTTAATTTTATAAATTAATATGCGTTTCTTGTAGAAAACGTATGTCACTTCCCTTTCCCCTAATTAACTCATACACTATGGCTCTTTTTTTAGCGTCTCTCGCCCCATTTACGTTTAAAGAAGAAATCTTAAAACTGCTCATGGATTAAATTCAGAGGAAGACACAGAAACCACATCTCTTTACAGAGTTAAGGCTGCGACTGAACTCTTTCATTTTCTTTAGAATTTACATCACTTATCACTCTCGTGACCACTTTCTTGAGTCTAGCAATTTCAGGGCTTGTCAAACCTCCTGTTATTTTTCACATCAGAAACTTTGTTGATTCAATAAACAATTCACTTTCAGGAAAAAAATCTGTTACATTATAATCCTGCATATATTTCTTCCCTTTTGTCAACTTCAGAAATTGACGTACCTTCTCAATCCCATACCTCCCTTCCACCCCATTTATCTCACTATTTTGTTGTGACACGTCAGATGACACACTCTCGTTATCCTCCCCAGAAGAAAACTCCACCATCTCTCCACCATCTTCATCCTCATCTGATTTATCAATCTCTACCTTCCTCTTGGAATTAGACCCTTCACCACCCCTTAAATTCTTCCTCTTACCCCTCGGTACTTTGAAAACAGCTGCTTCCTTTTCCATTATTTCAATCTCCTCTTGACCTCCAATTTCATTTTCCAGCACCACCTCAGCGACCGCAGTCGCCATCTCATCGACTGTTTCCCCTCCCTCTTTGTTCTGATCTACCACAATTGCCCCTGTATCCACACTGCTTTCCTTTCCTACTTTTCCAACCACATCTGCCCACCTTCTCCCTTCCCCTGCACCCTTAGCATGTTCATCCCTTTGCGGTGGTGCATTAGCTGCACCAGCACTAGAGCTGCTACCAGGCTCTGCGCGCTTGTTCTAGGGACAATTACGTACCAAATGCCCCTCTCTTCCACAGCCAAAGCATTTCATTGATTCAGTAGAAGCGTAGAAGACATAATCAAATCCATCAATCTTAAAATTGAATGCTAAATTCAGTTCATCAGTGTCCTTCTTTAAAATCATATGCACTTGTCTCCTATGAGACACGACATGTTTCAGCAAAGGAGATTTGCATCCAAAAATAACCTTCTTTATTGTAGATACAATTTGACCATGACGAGATAACTCTCGCTCCAACACTTCATCTCTAACAAATGGTGGAACATTAGAAATAATAACTTTCTTCGCCGGATTCATAAGAGGAAATACCGACGTCTGAGTCTCCCGCAACACAACACCACTCTCAACTATTGTATTCACCTTTTCAATGGAATCTAAGAATATCACTACAGTGCTATTCATCCTTCAGGCTGATTTGATGCTATCATACCCAATGATAGCACCCACTGCCAAGCTACATTCTTCCACTGAACACCCGGCCGCAGCAGGAATCTTTACTCCGTGCCGCCGACTAAGTTTCTTAAACTCCAAACTTCAACCTCAAAAAACAAAAAACAAAAAACAGAAAACAAAAAACAACCTCAACGATCCCACTACCCCTATAGTGCTTAGTGATAGTTAGACAAGATAACCTTAAAACAACTAAACTAATCAATATATATATATATATATACACACACCAAAACTCAATAGAGTGAAAATAATTCCAGTCGCTCTCACAATCACTCCTGCTTCACGACTCACTCCCAGCATGCACTCCAATGAGAGAGATAGAGAGAGAGAGAGAGAGAGAGAGAGAGAGAGAGAGAGAGGGGCAGAGATAGAGGCAGAGAGAGGCAGAGAGAGGCAGAGACAGAGTGAGAGGCAGAGAGAGAGAGAGAGAGAGAGAGAGAGAGAGAGAGAGGCAGAAATAGAGGCAGAGAGAGAGAGAGAGGCAGAGAGAGAGAGAGAGGCAGAGAGAGAGGCAGAGAGAGAGAGGCAGAGAGAGAGAGAGAGAGAGAGAGAGAGAGAGAGAGAGAGAGAGAGAGAGAGAGAGAGAGAGAGAGAGAGAGAGAGAGAGAGAGAGAGAGAGAGAGAGAGAGAGAGAGAGAGAGAGAGAGAGAGAGAGAGAGAGAGAGGCAGAGATAGAGGCAGAGAGAGGCAGAGAGCGAGAGAGAGGCAGAGAGTGAGAGAGAGAGAGAGAGCGGCAGAGAGATAGAGAGGCAGAGAGAGAGGCAGAGAGAGGCAGAGAGACAAGGTCAGGGAAACTCAAGACTACAGCCATTCACATCCCAAAGACACACACGCACACATATACACACACACACACACACACAAGTTACATATTTCAGACAGTGCGAGAGACTAGGGGGGATGTAATATGAAGCTTGATCAAACACAGGTGTTCTGACATGGGAAGGCTTTGATAGCAGGGACAAGCTGATGCTATTCCCAGGGGGCATGCAGACTCAATGCCCTGTCCTCCATTTTGTGTCACATCAATCCCACTGCGGAGATAAAAGCACCTTTCAGACTCTGATCAAATGTGTGTAATCAGACTGCTGATACAATGATTGCCACTGAAGAGCCCATATGTTTAAGAGATTTAGTGCAAGTCATTTTCTCCAATAGTATGAAGATAATAATTCCAGAGCCCATATTCATAAAGCATCTATGAGTAGGAATGCTGATCTAGGATCAGTTTTGCCATGTAGATCATAATAAATAAGATTAAATGGACAGTGGGGGACCTGATCCTAGATCAGCACTCCTACTCTAAGATGCTTTATGAATACGGCCCCAGACGTCTACATACTTCTGTAGTTGGGTATAATATTTGTTATATTAATATTATTCTGTGCTAAAGTCCTATTTTCTGACAGCATGTTTTGGTGGTAAGCAACTAAGCATAAATATGAAGGATTAGAATACATTAAGATATCCCTAGAGATTATGAATATCCAAATTCCTAGTGAAGCTGCTCTACCACTGAACGTGCCATCACTACACCAGACAAACACACACACACACACATTCTCCACTCGGTGGGGCCTGGTGTCTCCCCCTGTGGCGAAGCAGGTGTCGGGCTGTGATACACACACACACACACATACACACAAACCACACACACAAACCACACACACACACACACACACAAACCACACACCTTCAAAGACAGAGCAGTGAAGCGGGGGTGACAGGTCTCAATCTCAGCTAGCATAGTGCTAATTGCCCACCCCTGTCACTGGAGAACGGCATGGAACCAAGATGGCGTCCATATGGAAGCCAGTGACTGGCCTGAAAGAATCTAGAATGGAGCCATAGAGGAGTCCACCATGTGCTGGCTGAAAAGGTCAGTTTTGTTGTCTTCACAGTCGTCTGTGATGTGGTCTTATGGGGCTTGTGGTCCATGGGGACATGGCAGTAGCGTACACATGCCTCCAGTGGCAGCTAATGGCAGGGTGATGAGAGAGTGATCATTAACAGGTCACCTAACACCTCCCTATGCCCCAGAGAGGGGGACAGATTTCACTGTAACATCTGACACCTCCTACACACCAGAGGGGGGGACAGATTTCACTGTGACACCTCTAATGATCTCGTCATCTGACTGACAAGCTAATGAGACGCAACAACTGGCTGGGCAGGGTTCCAATAACACCCCCTACACACAAACACACACTCTCGCTGTCTCACAGGATTATGCACACACACTCACAGGACTGCCAATTGGAAGTCCTAAACCAACAGGGTAGAATTAGGAGATAAGCATAATTAAGAGCATCGCTCTGCAGAGAAAAAAACGAATTTGCTTCCCTAAATCTACTGCTGAAATTCCAGAATATTCCCTCTAGTATCCCAGAACTATTCCACTTTACCTTGTCATTGTGTTGTCTAGGACCAGGAGGTAATGGAGCTTCGAGGGGGTATTAGGGGTAATTTCATGGTAGAATGGAGAGGATATGAATATTATGTTTCAGTGTTTCTGTCTCAGAGTTAGAGCCAACCGGCGCTTCCACTGACCCAAAGTACACAAGTGAACCACACATCCGCATACAGATGTAGGATCTTAATTTGAGCCAGTTTGCTACAGCAGGAAAAGAATCCTGCGGCAAAAGGAAATGTTAATTTTACGTGGATTACAATTAAAGGACATTTTTGTAGAGATGGATCAAGTCTGAAATTTCAAAGTGGAAATTACAAACTTCAGAAGGGGGGCGTGGTAGTGGGCGTGGGTATGGCCAATTGCACAGACAATGGCATGGCCTCCGGCCCAGAAATGTTGAGGCCCTCCTCTTCGCTGCAAAGATCACATTTTGTTGTTTTAAAGTACATTTCCTGCAATTCTACACATTTTGCCATGGCTTATGCCTTGGTCTTATGCTATCTGAGTGACTCAAACATAATAACAAAATCAAATGCCATGACATTTTTTGAATTTTAGATTCTCCCCAACTATCTCGTTTTTATTCTGGTCGTTGTTAGTTCTCAAATACGATCTTATTTAAAAATATGTTGCTCCATTATCTTTTCTACATACTTCATATCTGGTTTTAGTCATTTAGGTTCACACTGAAAAACGTTTTACCATCCCCAAAATGATGATGTAAAAACAACATATATTTTTGTACATTATAATTTTTGGAGTGATTTAAGCACCCACACACTCATGGACATACACACAATAGTGATGCACGGGTTGACTCATAACCCGCAGTCCCCGCGTTATTTTTGCGGAGTGGGCGGGTTTAGAGTAATGAAATATTGGCTGGATGAAGGGTGAAAAGAGAAAACAATACCTTAAAAAAAATTCAATTTATATCTATAGCAGTGGAGGATGCTGAGGAGAGGACGGCTCATAATAATGGCTGGAATGGCGCAAATGGAATGGCATCAAACTATGTGTTTGATGTATTTGATACCAATTCCACTAATTCCGCTCCAGTCATTACCACGAGCCCATCCTCCCCAATTAAGGTGCCACCAACCTGCTGTGATCTACAGGCTACATTGAGGTTTTTCATTCATTATTTTAGGTTATCTGGCATTAGTGCTTAAGCCTAAGCTTTAGGGCCTAACTGTACACACGCCAAATAGCCTACACACCAATCTCCAAATGCTTTTGGGAATGGGCAAAAAAAGTTTACATCTATCCACAGAGGCAAAAAGGACAATGACGGAGTTGAATTAAATAAGAGAAAAGCTGCAAAATGGAGAGTTGAAAATAAAGAGAAGGGAGGGCTAGAAAAGTAATGTTTGGGAATGATTTGGTGAAGTGGTAAAAGAGGATGATAGCAGTGTCAGCTATGTTATGTGTGATGATTGTGAGGCGCTATACAAAATTGACAGTCACAAGACGGGGACTTCAAATACGCCTATAGCACGTCAAGGGAACTGTAGCCTACTGTTCAAATTGATATCTGAACACTGAGTGTAGTTCTATGACCTTTCGCATAGCCTTAATATTACTTCCTGCAGAATTAAGCATTTCTTGCAGTAAAATGATACACCAAATGTAGGCAACATTTTTACTCAGGAACAGGAGTGGAGAAATATGATTTATTTCTTTCAGCGTCTTGAGAGAATGCAGTTAGATACTGTCTGTAGAGGTCCTATCTTTATCAGCATCA
The DNA here is from genome assembly GCF_020615455.1 of Coregonus clupeaformis. Classification (NCBI taxonomy): domain Eukaryota; kingdom Metazoa; phylum Chordata; class Actinopteri; order Salmoniformes; family Salmonidae; genus Coregonus; species Coregonus clupeaformis. The sequence goes on from NC_059205.1 coordinate 44,021,251, forward strand.
TAAAAGCTGATAGTATTTCAACCACATAAAATAGGTTATGCATCCAAGCCGAACTGAAATATTATCAGAAACATGTTGGAGTCGTTTTCACAGCTTTCTATTTCCTTACAACCGGTCAAACTGATGACATTTGGACAGTTTACACAGAAAATCTTTACAGTTTATTTTAGAGTTTAGCATTTTCTCCCCGGTCCCTAAATGTCTTTGCTCCGCGAAAGAAGCAACGATGACCGAGAAAACTTTACCGATGTCAACTATATTGAAGCATTCATTCTATCAATTTATGACATTATTCTGGTGAGCAAGGGTTTATTTCATCTTCTAGGGCAACATATAATCACAGAAGAGAATCTGCATGTTTCTAATTATACAGTAGACAAGTTGACAAACAAATAGCTTACCAAAATGTCGGAAATCATAAGCAGAAACATATTTAAATCTGGCAAAAAAAAATCCTACATGTCAAAAAATTATTCCGCCATCTCTGACTACAGCCTACAGCACATTTCTATATTAGCGGGTTAGGGTTGGGTGCTTTATCACAGATAGTTGGGCGGTTGCGGATGGGTTATTAGCAATTGCTATTTCCTGCAATTCTACACATTATTCCATGTGGTGCATGGAGTTTTTTTTGTTGCAGTTTTGAGTAATGGCAAAATGTCTACACATTTTGCCATTACTTATGTCATGTTAATATGATATCTGAGTGAGAATGACTAACAAAATCAATGGGGGCCCCCTGGAGGTCAGGGCCCCTGGTCGGTATTCGGCCATGATTACTACAAGTTTAGATAGCCGGCTATCTAAAAATTGACATGGCTAATTGTCAGCTAATTGAGTGACTGACATAACAAACAATTCTGATGCACAACCAATTTTCTAAATTGCACCTGGTGTATTCTACTATTCTTACTCTCAATAGTAAGTTGAGACTCTGACTGAGTTCCCAAAAAATTAAATAAATAAACGGTTGTTTTTGATAGGGGGCCCCCTAGCGGTCAGGTGCCCTAAGCGACCGCTTATGTCGCTTATGCCTGGAGCCGGCCCTGATCCCTTACAACAGCAAGGCTCTTATCTCTAAAGGAGCTATTCCGCCAACAGAAAATAACAACACAGGCTTCTTGAAGGGAATGGCATGCTGCAGGGCCAGGCAGGCTCCTTTAATTGGACAGCCGATTATTCCAATTATGTGTCAATTAGAAATGTGCTGATGTCATCGGGATGGAAAAAGTCTTGGCAATCAAAAGCTGTTAGAGAGGAAATGGTGGTCCATACCAATGATCTGATCCACTGTCCATGTCCAAGGGGTTGGGGTGTGTGTGTGTGTGTGTGTGTGTGTGTGTGTGTGTGTGTGTGTGTGTGTGTGTGTGTGTGTGTGCATATGTCATTTCTTTTTAAAGTGCAACTTTTAGTTTTGCTAACTAAAACCCAATGGACCACATCAAATTCAATTCAGAGATTGAGGCAATGCATTGAATGACATTTACTTTTTACATTGAATTGGACTGTTCTTACATTGCTCTTGACATTTCTCACACAGCTATTAAGCTAGATTTACCTGCATCGGGGCGGTCTGGGCCCAGATATACATAACTGTGTGTGAATGAATGAGAGCCAAAAATCCCATATGGGTAACCCACCTAAAAAAGGTCCCATTACTGCACTATGCCAGGCATACACTACACGATTTTGACACAAATCCGGCACGTTTTAGCCGTCCCAGACGAATTTTCATGATTGAGGTGAAATCATATGAACTTGGGCTAGGATCAGTACGTCGGGACTCGCGTAGTTTGAGTGGGTCAAAGGACGCACCAATGATGGCTGTTCCATTCTCCAGACCTCTGTAGGAAGTTCTGATAATTTTCTGACATGTCAGAAATTTGGGTCGTGCATCTTGTAGAATGAGCAGTGCTACGACACGATTCGGCAAGGACTTCTGTCAATAGCCAATGAGCATTCAGCATGTGAGACCATGGGCGAGTTTGTTTTATATGGCCCGGTGTCCCGGATGGGCGGAATTATTTTAGACCATTCCATTGGTCCTGAAGTGAAATCTCCACCCACCCGGGGCATCAGGCCATACAAATTGAACTCCAATATTACATCTGCGTCCTCCCATGACAGAAACCAAACATATCATTCATATTATCATTATTATTTCATATTAAGTCCATATTCTGCACCTCCATCTATTTTCTTTATGTTTTTGCACATAATATTGAGCACACCGTTAAAGCAGCTCACTGTTTGCAGTGTCCGCATTTTATTCCTACGACAAACGCAAGGCAGGATGTGATGGATTTGTAGATTTAAAAAATAAATAAATGTGACATTGAATATACCTTTGAGCATGGTCAAGTTATTAATTACACTTTTGGATGGTGTATCAATACACCCAGTCACTACAAAGATACAGGCATCCTTCCTAATTCCGTTGCCGGAGAGGAAGGAAACTGCTCAGTGATTTCATCATGAGGCCAATGGTGGTGATAGGAGAAAACTGAGGATGGATAAACAACAGTGTAGTTACTCCACAATACTAACCTAATTGACAGAGTGAAAATGAGGAAGCCTGTACATAATACAAATATGCATCCTGTTTGCACTAAAGTAATACTGCAGAAAATGTGGCAACGCAATTAACTTTTTGTCCTAAATACAAAGTGTTATGTTTGGGGCAAATCCAATACAACACATTACTGAGTATCACTCTCCATATTTTCAAGCATAGTGGTGGCTGCATCATGTTATGGGTATGCTTGTAATCGCTAAGAACTGGGGAGTTTTTCAGGATAAAAAAGAAATGGAATGGAGCTAAGCACAGGCAAAATCCTAGAGGAAAACCTGGTTCAGTCTGCTTTCCACCAGACACTGGGAGATGAATTCACCTTTCAGCAGGACAATAACCTAAAACATAACGCCAAATCTACACTGGAGTTGCTTACCAAGAAGACAGTGAATGTTTCTGAGTGGCCGAGTTACAGTTTTGACTTAAATCTGCTTGAACATCTATGGCAATAGCTGAAAATGGTTGTCTAGCAATGATCAACCACCAATTTGACAGAGCTTTCATTTTTTTTTAAAAGAATAATGGTCAAATGGTGCACAATCCAGGTGTGGAAAGCTCTTAGAGATTTACCCAGAAAGACTCACAGCTGTAATCACTGTCAAAGGTGCTTCTACAAAGTATTGACTCAAGGGTGTGAATACTTATGTAAATTCGATATTTCTGCATTTCATTTTCAATAAATTAGCTAACATGTTTTTACTTTGTCATTATGGGGTATTGTTTGTAGATGGGTGATTTTGTATTTATTTAATCCATTTTGAATTCAGGCTGTAACACAACAACATGTGGAATAAGTCAAGGGGTATGAATACTTTCTGAAGGCACTGTACCATTAAACCCCAGCCGTGGTTAGCAGACCTGGGTTCAAATACTATTTGAAACCTTTCACATATTTTCAGCATTTTATCTAGCCTGCCTGGAGTACCAGATGGGAAGGGTTTGCAGTTTTGTGAGTATTCCATTGGTTCTATTGTGTAAGGCAAGCTTAATCAAGCCCAGATAAAGTGTTTGAAATTACTTAAAGTAGTATTTGAACACAGGTCTGGTGGTTGGAGGTCTGCATTTCTTTGCAACCCAAAACCGATGATAGTTTGATCTCTATGGATTCCTCAGTTCCATCAGCAATGCTGTGAGTATAGAGTACTAGAGGGTAGTGCAGACAGACACAGACAGTCCACCAGCCAGACAGACAGACAGTTTAAGTCCTCCTTCACAAGAGCTCCTACAGATGTAGGTTCTTAATTTAAGCCAGTTTGCTACAGCAGGAAAATAATCCTGCAGCAACAGGAAATGTGAAATATTTTGTGGATTATAATTGATGGACATTTTTGTAGAGGGTGATACATTTTTTTGTAAGGGAAAATCAAGTCTGAAATTTCAAAGTGGAAATTACAAACTTCAGAAGCATTTTTAAACCTCAATAACATGACACATTTTACATTCCCTGCATTGCAGGAAAGTTCTCCTGCAACAGGGCGATCCAATTAAGATCCTACATCTGTATACCTTTAAATGGAGGCCATTATAAAACTTATAAAGGGCCTCCATTAAAAACTTAACAACCCACCTGGCTTCAGCTTCTCTCCACTGCTGTGCTGTACTGAACAGCACTGGCTTGGCTAGACCTCCCACCCATCCACTCTGAGATCAATATCACGCTTACAACTTTTCTATTTCAAACTAGGCTAAAATACACCCATATGGACACTTATGAAAACACTTATAGAGACACTCGATATAGAGATCTCACAGTGAAACAAAGGGTTTGGTGTATATGTCCTTGGTCATGTGATGTTGATGTCATAGAGATGAGAGTGGTGGGGGTTGTGTGCGTGTGCGTGTGTGCTTGTTCACGCCCTTGTGCACGTACGTGGTTGTGTGTGTGCATGTGTGTGTGCGTTAATATCCGGGGGTGAAATCGCTGAGCTGGACATAAGGAGTATAGGCTTCTCAGACACCTGTCAATGATTGGCTGAAAGCAGATACCACTCCTCCTCTAGCATCGATGGTTTAAAGTGAGGAAAAGTGGGCCTGCATATCTCTACAGATTGTCTCAATCAATTGCATTGCAGCTCAGGTAACAATGTGAAATGTGCTTCCTTTGATAAACATCACACGGCCGTATCCAAAACCATGATGGATAAACAGACTTAGGAAGAGAAAAACTTCAATCTGAAAAGCTCTCTCTCTCTCTCTCTCTCTCTCTCTCTCTCTCTCTCTCTCTCTCTCTCTCTCTCTCTCTCTCTCTCTCTCTCTCTCTCTCTCTGTTAAGAAGGTGGTGATGAGTGTGTGTGTGTGTGTGTGTGTGTGTGTGTGTGTGTGTGTGTGTGTGTGTGTGTGTGTGTGTGTGTGTGTGTGTGTGTGTGTGTGTGTGTGTGTGTGTGTGTTGGATGGCGTTGTACAGTATATTGCAGATTTAAGGTAGATTTGTCATCTGCCGTGTGTCTGTGTATGTGAGAGCATCTAACAGTAAATCCAAAACAAGAATCCAAGACAACTCACAAACACAACAGAATATCAGACATCTCCATATAAAACTATACTCCTCTATAAAGCCCGTCAATGAAACATAGTATCAAAGTGGTTAACAGTTCAAATCACACACCATATGGTTTGCTGATATCTCAATGTAGTCTGGTGTTGAATACTCACACAGACCAGATCACACACCACATGGGTACCACACAGACCAGATCACACACCACATGGGTACCACATCCATCAGATATGTAATATAGGGCCCAGAGTTTTTCCACATCAGGTCATGTGGTTGGGAAAACTCCTGGTCTTAGATGCTTCAATTCATCATATGGAAATGAACGGGAATTAGGAAGGGAAAAGGTTACGTTTAGTCATTCTTGTGAGTTGAAGCTATTTTCCCCTAGATAGTTCCCACCAGGTTGGACTAGTGTAGACATGGAGTAGTGTTGACAGGCTAACCTCAGCGTGGTGGAGACTCTCTGCAGGTATTACCCTACTCCAGTGGTTAATGTTCACACACACACTCTCTAACACACACACACGGTCACACTCCACACACAGGGATATGCTCTGGTAACACACCACACACAAACACACACATATACCCTCCCCCCTCCTTCACATATACACACACACACACACACACACACACACACACACACACATACCCGCCCTCCTTTACACACACACACACACACACACACACACACACACACACACACACACACACACACACACATTTGGCCATGCTCAAGTAACACCAGTGGAAAACAGCCTCAGCACAGTTTGGGCCTGGGGGAACACAGACCCAGACAAGGTCCACTTACTGTTTAAACAGAACCAGACTTAGCCTAAGCTACAATACACTACCCATACTCTCACTCTCTCACACACACACACACTCTCACACACACACACACACACACAGAGGCTCACTTCAAAATCAAATCAAAATCTAATTTTATTTGTCACATGCGCCGAATACAACAGGTGTAGAACTTACCGTGAAATGCTTAATATGTAATATGTACATGTATTTTTTCTCTTTTTCATACTAAATGTCAGGCAACTTTTTGTCTCTGTGTTATGATCATGGTGATCAATGTTTTTTATTTGTGTACCTTTTTTAAATGTTTTTCTTATTTTTGAGTGGCAGCCCACGGGGGGATGCGAGCTAACTATTAAATTATATGAATTCATTTATTGTGCATGTAGCCCCCCTCCAACAAGAAAATTAATAAAGATTTGGTCACAAAAAAAGGAATAGCAGACACCTCAGACTCTGCTCACCTGATATACTCTGACGCACACACACACACACACACACACACACACACACACACACACACACACACACACACACACACACACAATCACACACACACATACACACAGACACACACACACACACATAGACACACACACACACACACACGCATAGACACACAACCTCACACAAATAGACACACAACCACACACACACACACATAGACACACAACCTCACACAAATAGACACACAACCACACACAGTCTTGTACAGATAACCTTATGGGTACACACAATTCAATTCCATTAAAAATCCTATTTTCCCTAACCCCTAACCCTAAACCTAACCCTAACCCTAACCTGTACTCTTACCCTAACCCTAACCCTAACCTCAACCCTAACCCTAACCTTAACCCTAAACCTAAAACGAACCCTATCTCCTAACCCTAACACTTAATGTAATTCTAACCCTAACACTAATTCTAACCTTAACCCTGCACCCCTTAGAAATAGCATTTGACCTTTTGTCAAATGTTTGTTAGTTTACTATTCTTGTGGGGACATCTGGTCCCCACAAGAATAGTTGAACACGTACACACACACACACACACACACACACACACTCCACTTCATTATGTTAGTCTTAACAGGATGCCTTCCTAGCAGTAATTTCCTCCTTTCTAGAACAGAGAGATGTAAAGACTCAGCAAGCTCCTTCTCTAACAGGGCCTCATTACCAAGGCTCTCCAGGAATACAGGACGTAGGGCCAGACTCCACCTAGAGACACACACACACACACACACACACACACACACACACACACACACACTCTCATTTACAGGCATTGCAGTGAAGGGAGATGAGGAGGTGTCTAACAATGTGTGAAGCCCTGATCAAAGGGACAGGGTTTTTAATAGCTTTCAGAAAGGAGGGGGGAAAAAGACAGAACGCATGGGGGAGAGATGCATAACTATCATCAGACCTCAAGAATCAGACCCCTCCACCCATCTCTGCTGTGCTTCCCTTCTTCTCCCACCCCTCCATCCCTCCAATCTCTCCATTCTCCCACCCCTCCATCCCTCCACCTCTCCATTCGTCCACCCCTCCCTTGGAACAATAGGAAACAGGACTTGTTCAGCTTGTCTCACTGCCTGCTAAGATCAACATTTGACAGTGACCATACAGTAGGAGGATACACATCATTATACAGCGATAATGACTGATGATATGTGAACTTTATACTCACTATCCTGAAGGGCTACTTGTAATACTGTGCTGTTGACAAGCAGCTCCCACTCATACTAACTTAACTTTATCCAGTTCTTGATTGTCTCAAACCATCTTCTCAGAGCTACTCAACTCCTTTGCTGATGTAAAATACTATAATTGTAAGATAAGGTGTACCAAAGACAAACAGCAAGTATTTGAGGCACATACTAAGTAATCTGGCTGCTACTGTAAGATAATGAATGGAAAGAAGGAATCTCGGAAGTCACCTTGACCTTTAACCTTTAGAATAAGTTCCTTCCACTTCCCCACCCAGTTCCTCTTCCTGTTGGAGCTCAACCAATCAGGCGTCTCGGTCTCATCAGGGTAGCGTTCGCTCATTTCCCATTAGCCTCTCTGGTTAGAATCGATAGTTAATTACCTCTAAAAGGCTCTCTTCTCACCCAGACCTGACAGGGCACTGCCGTCCGCCTGGAGAAGGGTCTGAGCATCACGCAAGGTCACACAGCAAAAGCCACAACCCCTTCTCTCTCCCACTCACAGGACCATCAATGTTTCTTTCAGAGTTTGCTGATGCCCACACACATGGACCCACAGACACGCACACACACATATAACAGATTAACGTTAATTTACATATACACACACACACACATAGGGACACACGCTCAGTCTCACACACACATGCACGCACATACACATACACACATGAATTCCCCCACACACACACGCACACCTTAATTTCCCTTCCCCCTCCCCAGCCAATCCTCCTATCTTTAATAAGAGATTGCATTTATGGTGAGGAGGAGAAGGGAAGAGAATAGCATGGAGATATGTGTCCACTGCTGGTGAAATATGTATCTACGTGCTGATCCCAGATCAGTCAGTAAGTCATTAATAATAGGACAGGCCACACCACTAGATCATCAGCTCTTTGCCTACACTCATTTACCACACACACATCAAAGGAGGGACCGAGGGTGTGTCTTAAATGGCACCCTATTCCCTAAATAGTTCACTACTTTTGACCATGGCCCATAGGGCTCTAGTAGTGCACTATATAGGGAATAGGGTGACATTTGGGAGTGGGACAAAGGCCAAGACTGCATTTCCCAATGAGAAAAAGCCACTGGCGGAAGAACAAATGTTATTTAATCAAATGGTGAGCAGTGTGCTCCCAGGCCTGGGGTTTAATTGCAGTAACATTAATGGACAGGCTTTAATTTCATTGAGTGCTGGGAAAACAGCATATTTTGGGCTGCTGAGGGACATTGAATACTAGAAGGTAACTTTAACTAGAGACTGCAATAGTAACCTGTACTGAAGTGGACTTGAATGTACACAAACACAGTTAGGGGAGGTGATGGGACACAAAGTTGTCCTCTGTACTAAGGTCGAATAAGGAGTCGACACTATGTAGTACACTAGTGGGAAGTGTGCACCAGATGGCAAATCAGCACTAATCAACTGTTTTAGCCTACTCAGTGGAGTGCAAAACATATTTTTCTAGCAAAGAAAAGTTCATGTAAGGAGACAATATCTTCACTCATAAACCAATAAAGACGTTTTATCACGAAAAGTAACTGTTGTGTATTGATATTCTAGTTTTGTACCTTTAGGGCACCTGTAACCCCCCCTTTGCTTACCTACGTTGAAATGCTTGGAATGTTCTTCCTGTGAAACGCATTAAAACAATGCCCACGTTAATTTCTACTCCCGTCTCATGTCCTGTCCTTATATTAGTTGTATAAGTAATACAGTGTGCTATACAACAAAACTGGCGACGAGGAAGAAACTTTCTCACGTTTGTGCTCATCGTCTTCGACAGAAAGTCTGAGTTAAATTAGTTATTTATTTATTTTTCTCACTGTAGAAAGACGCAAACGTAACGTGGAGCTAGCCAGTCGAGTGATGCTAGCTAGCCTTTGATGTCACGGCAACGAGAGCCTCGAGGGATAGGAAGAGTTTCACTGCGGGAGAAAGTGAAGTCATAGTGAGTTAAAAGAAAGAAAAATAAACCGAAAATGTCTGCATTGATTGGAAATATAGGAACATTTGATGAATCTGTGGAACAATGGAGTTCTTACACAGAACGTTTTGAGTACTTTGTGTTGGCAAATGGAATTAAAGCTGAAGTCGTTGTGCCAACATTTTTGACTGTTATGGGAGGAAAAACATTCAATCTACTGCGCAGCCTAGTAACGCCTGAAAAACCTGGTGATAAATCATATGATGAAATTGTGGCTACCTTAAAAGGACATTATTCTCCAAAACCACTGATAATCGCAGAGAGATTCCGGTTTCATAAGTGAAATCAAGAGGAGGGGGAATCAATCTCACAGTTTGTGGCTGTATTGAAACAGTTATCTGAACACTATGAATTTGGGCGATCAATGAGTGACACTATACGTGATCGGTTAGTGTGTGGCATGCACAGCGAGGCAATTCAGCAACGCCTTTTGACTGAAAGTAACTTAACATTGCAGAGAGCAATAGAAGTGAGTACGTCAATGGAAATGGCAAATAAAGACGCACAACAGCTAAGTGCATCGACCAAAGTGCATAAGGTGTCTATGGAGTTTTAAAAAACAAGGCAGGAGGTGGGAAGCCATGCTATCGCTATGGGAAACCAGGTCACCAGGCAGAGTAGTGTTGGTGCAAAGACTTAGACTGCAGAAGTTGTGGTAAAAAGGGTCACAACGAACATGCATGTAAAAACAAAAAGACACAATCAAACAAAAGTACTGAACAAAGGAAAAGCGACTTCAGGAAGTACAAAAAGAAAGTGCATAAAATGGAGCACACAGAGGATGAACAAAGTGATACCCTGTCTGAAGGGGAATAATCTTTGCATGTTATGTCAATTTCAGACAATGGATACGGGTACTGGGTGACACCGCTACTGGATGGAAACGCAGTAGGGATGCAAGTGGACACTGGAGCAGCCATATCTTTGCTGTCTGAGGCTGTATACAAGGAGAAACTACATCACCTCACACTACAGCCCAAGAAGATGACGCTGAAAACATACACCGGTGAGATTGTTCCAGTGAGAGGAAGCGTGATTGTTACAGTGGAGCTCAACAAACAGAAGGTAAAGCTACCACTCTACATTGTGAAAGGCAACCATCCAGCATTGCTAGGACGCACATGGCTGGAAAAGATCAAACTAAACTGGCAGGAAATTCACATGGTTGCAAAAGAGGACACAAACCTACAAGGGATTTTGAGGAAACACGCGGATGTGTTCAAAGGAGAACTTGGCAGTATGAAGGACATAACAGTTAAACTGACCGTGAAACCAGACAGCAAGCCAAAATGCTTCAAAGCTAGACCTGTCCCATACGCCATAAAACCAAAAGTTGAAATTGAGCTAAACAGACTAGTCGAGAGTGGAGTATTGGATCCAGTGAATGTTAGTGAATGGGCTACACCCGTTGTTCCAGTCATAAAAAAAGATGGATCACTCAGACTGTGTGGTGATTTCAAAGTCACCATTAACCCAGTCTTGACTGCTGAAAAATATCCACTACCCCTCATTGACGGCCTCTATCTGGTTTAGCTGGAGGACAAAAATTCAGTAAGATAGACTTATGTCAGGCCTATCTACAGATGCATGTGGACCAAGAGTCACAAGAACTGTTGACCATAGTGACTCACAAAGGACTGTACAGGTACCGGAGGCTTCCTTTTGGAATCACCTCAGCTCCGGCCTTGTTTCAGAGAGCTATGGACCAGATACTGAGCGGGCTCACTGGGGTCCAATGTTACCTCGATGATCTACTCATCACCGGCAAAGACGAACAGGAGCACCTGAGAAACCTGAACGCTACACTACAGAGATTGGAGGAGTACGGTCTGAGGGTCCGGAAGGACAAATGCATCGCCTTATGGCGTTGGTGCGGTTGTCTCACACATCATGCCATCAGGTGAAGAAAGGCCAATTGCTTTCGCATCACAGACCTTCAGTAAAGCCGAGAGCAATTATGCACAGATAGAGCGTGAAGCACTCGCCATTGTGTTTGGAGTTAAGAAATTTAATCAGTTTCTGTTTGGCCGACGATTCACACTGCTGACGGACCATAGACCCCTCACCTCCATCTTTGGTCCCCACACCCGAATTCCGTCGCTTGCAGCCAGCCGCATGCAGCGATGGGCGTTATTGTTATCTGCTCACCAGTACGATATCAAGTACAGAAGGTCTGAGCAGCACTGCAATGCAGATGGCCTCTCAAGGCTTCCCTTACCTGTCGCACACACTGAGCACTCCCAGGCTGAAATCTACTACTTCAAGGAAGTGGCGAACGCCCCAGTTACATCTGTCCAAGTGAAAAAGTTCACCCACACTGATCCAGTGATGTCTGAGGTCGTGGACATTGTCACTCGTGGAAAAGAAGGAGAGATGTCGGACAGCCTACAACCTTACCTAGTGAGAAGAAACGAGCTCACAGTTCAGTTTGGATGCTTGCTATGGGGTTTTCGAGTCATTATACCGCCGCCACTGAGAAGGCAGGTGCTTGAAGAACTCCATTCAGGGCACTGTGGCATGGTGCGAATGAAGGAGATTGCACGCAGCTACTTTTGGTGGCCAGGTCTGGATGCAGCTATCGAAGACAAGGTCAAGTCATGTTCTGCATGTCAAAAGATGAGGAACATGCCTCAGCTAGCGCCACTACACCCATGGGACTTCCCAGAGGAGCCTTGGCAGCGAGTCCACATAGACTATGCAGGCCCACTGGAGGATCGTATGTTCTTAGTCGTAGTTGACGCACACAGCAAATGGCCTGAGGTCACAGTGATGAAGAGCACCTCAGCGAAGAGAACCATCGAAGAGCTATGGTCAATTTTCAGTCGCTTCGGCTTGCCAACGCAACACGTTAGTGATAATGGCCCCCAACTGGTGTCTGATGAGTTCCGGTCATTCATGGAAGCAAATGGAATTCAGCACATCAAGTCAGCGCCGCATCACCCTGCAACGAACGGCCTCGCTGAAAGGTTTGTCCAAACGATGACGCAAGCTTTAAAATCATCACAAGGGAACGGCTCCCTCAATAGGCATCTAAACACCTTCCTGTTAACCTACAGAAACACTCCCCACGCTACAACCAAAGTGGCACCCGCGTCAGCCATGATGAAAAGACAGCTTCGCACACGACTCGACCTCCTGAGACCTCCAAAGACGAGACAGGTTGTACAGACGCAACAGAGAGCACAGGTGGAGAGACAGAGCAAAGCAAAAGACAGAAGCTTCATAGCTGGAGAGAGAGTTCTTGCTCGAAACTACTGCAAAGGTCCAAAGTGGTTACCAGCCACAGTGGTTGCACAAACAGGGCCTGTGTCCTACACAGTTCACACACCGGAAAACATCATCTGGAGGATCAACTGTTGCCAGGAACCAACCTCAGAGATGACTCCTGTCAAGTGACAAACCAAGATCAGCTACTGGAGACCTACCATGACTACGAGCTATCACCTGAACATCCACTGCAGCAACCTACCAATGTGGAAAGTTCTCCAGACTCACCTGAACTAGCCAAAGTAGCTGCACCCCAGTCTGGGCATACACCATCACCACTCAGACTCAGAGATAATGTGACTGTAGACTCACCTGTACGTCGTCATTACCCTGCAAGAGAAAGACGACCCCCTGACAGGTTGACTATTTAGTTCAGACTAACCTCCGACATTGGGGCAGAATACACCCCAGGGTTAAGTCTGGGGACTGAGGCAGTCTACCCTCTATCCCTAGTTTAGAAAAGGTTATTCTGAAAAGTTCACATTTATTTACATTAAGAAAACAATAGGCAAAACAGTGAATAATTACTTTTTCCTTATGAGTCATCAAAGGTAAAGGGGGAGTGTCAGCTTCCTGCCTCCTGTTTGTCTCTGGGCCTCTAGAGGTCATCTGTGTTCCCCTCTGCCTTAGTTCTTCCTCGTGTGTCCTTATTAGCTTGATCCAGGTCACCTGTGCCTTGTTTCACCTAGAGTATTTTAGCTGTGTTTTTTCCCCTGTTCCTCACTTGGTTTTTGAGTCCTGGCTATGTGTCTCCTGCTTTGTCCCACCGTGTCTTTCCAAGTAAGCTTTTCTAAGTTATCTTTAGTTTGTTTTTCTCCCCTCGTGGAGTTATTTTGTTTTGCCTCCTGTTTTGTTACTCTACCTCTGTTAATATACCTCTTTCTGAGAAGAACTTTTGTTGGACTATTTTTGAAGTGCAAAGAACCTTTTTGTTACATTAAATCTACTTACCTGGAGTATTGCCTTGGGTGTTTCATTTGGGTCCAACTATACCTCCTCTGTGGCTAAGGGTAGAACCCCCAGCTCCCCACATCTGAGACCGGAGTTCTAGCCCAGCTTGTGACAGAAAAACCAAGTCAATCATGGACCCAGAAACACTCAGTTCCCAGGACCTGTTGGCGGTGATCACTCGACATGAGGCATCTTTCCAGCGCCATGAAGCCGTTCTCAGCCGACAAGAAGAGCTGATGGCTAGTCATTCTCAACTCCTGGCCGAAATGATGAGTTCCCTCCACCAGCTCTTTGAACGCCTCCCTGGTCCTCTCCCTTCCTCCAGGTCACCCCCCAGTGACGACAGGCCTTCTCCAGTGGCGGAGCCCCGACTACCACCTCCCAAGCCCTTTTCTGGGGATCCAAGCTCTTGCCAGGGTTTCCTCACCCAATGCTCCCTCACCTTCGAGCTCCAACCCTCAAGTTTTCCCACAGACCGTTCCAAGATTGCCTACATCATTACCCTTCTTTCAGACAAGGCGCTCGCCTGGGCCTCTGCGGTGTGGCAGTCCCAGGAGGCCTGTTGTGACTCCTACGCTGCATTTGTAGAAGAGTTCAAGCGGGTGTTCGATCATCCTGTCAGTGGGCGGGGAGGCTTCCAAGCGCCTACTGTCTCTCCGTCAGGGTCCCGAAGCACGGCAGATTTTGCCATTGAATTCCGGACCATAGCAGCAAGGAGCGGATGGAATGATGAAGCGCTGAGGGTCTGTTTTCAGGGAGGGTTATCTGAGCCCCCTTCAAGATGAGTTAGCCACCCGAGAACCAGCTGGAGATCTCGAGTCCCTCATAGCCTTGGCCATCCGCCTGGACAATCGTCTAAGAGAGCGGAGAACGGCTCGCCGCCAGGTGTCTCAGTCCCAGGTTCCTCTGAGCAGCTCTGTTTCTCCTGTTTGGACTCCGTCATTCAGAGCTTCCCCGGCTCCTGAACTGCTCCAGGATTCCCCGGAGAGCATGCAGTTAGGCCGTTCCAGGCTTTCTCCCAACGAAAGGGAACGTCGCATGAGGGAGCGTCGGTGCCTCTACTGCGGGGTTGCCGGCCACTTCCGCTCCACTTGCCCCGAGCTTTCGGGAAACGCCTGTCCCCGCCCAGCTACAGGAGGGTTGTGATGGGGAAAATTAGAGCTCCTCCTACTAACGCTGTCCTAGCTATTCCAGCCACTCTGTCCTGGGAGGGCCACCAGCATCGGGTCCAGGCTATGATCGATTCCGGTGCCGCAGGTGATTTCATGGATGTAACCTTGGCTAAGGAACTCAAGATCCCTACCCAACTACTTCCTCAACCCCAGGCAGTTACAGCCTTAGATGGCAGACCTCTGGAACCAGGAAAGGTTACTGAGGCGACTCAGTCCCTGCGACTTACTATCTCTCAACACCAGCAGGAGGAGACCTTCTATCTCATTGACTCTCCCGAGTATCCTATTATCCTGGGTCACCCTTGGCTATGCAGACATAATCCCCAGATCGACTGGCCTACTGGCACCATTCTAAACTGGGGTTCCACTTGCCAACTCACCTGCATGCTTCAGAGTCCCTCAGCCCCTAGTACCCAGTTTCAAGAGTCTGTTGACGTCTCCCGAGTCCCCAGTGTTTACCATCGGTTCAAGGCAGTGTTCAGCAAGGCCCTGGCTACTTCCTTACCGCCTCATCGCACGTATGACTGTGCCATTGATCTACTCCCTGGTTGCTGCCCTCCTAGAGGTCGGATCTTTTCCTTATCCTCCCCGAGCAAGCAGCTATGGACACCTACATTAAGGAGTCCTTGGCAGCCGGCCTCATCTGTGCCTCTACTTCCCCGGCTGGGGCGGGCTTCTTTTTGTTGAAAAGAAAGACGGGGGTCTTAGGCCTTGTGTTGATTACCGGGGACTCAACAAGATCACGGTTCGGAATCGATACCCCCTTCCTCTCATGGCCACTGCTTTTGAGCTGCTTCAAGGGGCTTCCATTTTTACTAAACTGGATCTCCGCAATGCTTACCATCTCGTGCGGATCCGGCAAGGGGACGAATGGAAGACGGCGTTTCAACACGCCCACGGGGCACTATGAATATCGGGTGATGCCGTTCGGGCTCACCAATGCCCCCGCAGTATTCCAAGCCCTGATTAATGATGTTCTCCGGGATATGCTTAATCTGTTCGTCTTCGTGTACCTGGACGATATCCTCATCTTCTCGAGGTCACTGAAGGAGCATGAGGGGCATGTTAGCAGGGTTCTCCAGAGGCTCCTTGACAATCACCTCTACGTTAAACCTGAGAAGTGTGAGTTTCATGTTTCTCAGACTCAGTTTCTCGGGTTTATTGTCACTCCCGGCCACCTAGAGATGGATCCCAAGAAGGTCAAAGCGGTCCACAGCTGGCCCACACCTGCCACGGTCAAGGAGGTTCAACGGTTCATTGGCTTTTCCAACTTCTATCGGAAGTTCATTAAGAATTTCAGCTCTGTGGTAGCCCCTTTGACGACGCTTACCAAGGGAGGAGGGACCAAGATTCACTGGGGTCCGGAAGCAGCAGGGGCCTTCGAGGATCTCAAGCGCCGCTTCACTTCTGCTCCGATTCTGGTGATCCCTGACCCAGAAAGACCTTTCGTGGTGGAGGTGGACGCCTCAGAGGTGGGGGTGGGAGCCGTCCTGTCACAGAGGGGTGAGGATGGGAGGTTACACCCTTGTGCCTTCATGTCTCGCCGCCTGTCTGAGGCCGAGCGCAACTACCACGTGGGGGATCGAGAGTTGCTTGCGGTTAAGCTGGCCTTGGAAGAGTGGCGCCATTGGCTTGAGGGGCTCAGCATCCTTTCCAGGTTCTCACAGACCACAAGAACCTGGAATATCTCCAACAGGCTAAGCGGATGAACCCTCGGCAAGCACGATGGTCCCTTTTCTTTAATCGATTCCAGTTCCTCCTGTCTTACCGACCTGGCACCAAGAACGTCAAGCCGGATGCCCTGTCTCGAGCCTATTCTCCCGAGGTACAAGAGAAGCCCTTGGCATCGATTATTCCGAGGTCTAGGATCGTCGCACCTCTTCAGTGGGAACTTGAAAGAGGGGTACGAGAGGCCCTTGTCCATGAGCCCGATCCAGGCGGTGGTCCTGCCGGTCGCCTGTACGTTCCTCTCTCTGTTCGGGCCCGCGTCTTGCAGTGGGGTCATGAGTCGCCCTTGACATGCCATCCAGGCAGTGCTCGCACACTGGAATTCCTCCGACGGCGGTTTTGGTGGCCGTCCATCAAGAAGGACGTACAGGTCTATGTTGAGGCCTGCCCTGTGTGCAACCAGGGAAAGTCGACACGCCAGCGACCCCAGGGACTGCTCCATCCCTTACCTGTTCCTCGAAGGCCATGGTCACACCTTTCTCTGGA
This sequence comes from Coregonus clupeaformis, assembly GCF_020615455.1. NCBI lineage: Eukaryota > Metazoa > Chordata > Actinopteri > Salmoniformes > Salmonidae > Coregonus > Coregonus clupeaformis. Next base: position 44,038,432 of record NC_059205.1, read on the forward strand.
CTTTGTTACGGGACTTCCTCCATCCCAGGGCAACACCGTCATCCTAGTGGTGGTAGACCGGTTCTCTAAGGCTGCCCCGGTTTATTCCCCTGCCCAAGCTGCCCTCGGCTAAGGAGACTGCTGAGCTCCTCATGAACCATGTCTTCCGGATATTTGGTATTCCCCTGGACGTGGTCTCCGACCGAGGTCCCCAATTCTCGTCCCGGTTTTGGGGGGCCTTCTGCAGGCTTATTGGGGCCACTGCCAGCCTATCGTCGGGGTTCCATCCAGAGTCTAATGGCCAAACGGAACGGATTAATCAGGATCTGGAGACCATCCTGCGGTGTATGGCGGCCAGTAATCCCACGTCTTGGGCCACCTATATCATTTGGGCTGAATATGCCCACAACACCCTCCAGTCCTCAGCCACCGGATTGTCCCCCTTCGAATGCCAGTTCGGTTACACCCCTCCATTATTTCCAGAGGAAGAGGCGCAAGTGGGTGTTCCTCGGCCCAGCGCTTTGTCCAACGCTGTAGGCGGACCTGGAAGAAGGCCAGGCGTACCCTCCTTCGGACCTCCCAGAGATACCAAAGTCAGGCTAATCGCCGCCGCCGGACGGCCCCTAGTTTCCGAGCTGGTCAGAGAGTTTGGTTGGCCACTAAGAACCTGCCCCTCCGGGTCGAATCCAAGAAGCTTTCCCAGAAATACATCGGCCCTTTCCGCATTGCAAGAAAGGTTAACCCTGTTTCGTATCGTTTGGTTCTCCTCGCTCCCTTAGAATTAACCCCACTTTCCATGTTTCACTACTTAAACCTGTCTTGTCTTCTCCCTTTGCCCCCCCACGCAGACCCCCGCCACCTCCCAGGATCATTGACGGCCAGCCAGCCTACACAGTCCGCCGGATACTGGACTCCCGGAGGGTCCAGAACTCTCTGCAGTATCTGGTGGACTGGGAGGGCTACGGGCCAGAGGGAGCGCTCCTGGGTTCCAGCCAAGGACATCCTGGACCCAGGTTTGATCCGAGAGTTTCGCACCCTGAGGCCAGGGTGTTCTGGAAGGAACGTCAGGAGTCGTTCCTAGAGGAGGGGGTCCTGTCAGCTTCCTGCCTCCTGTTTGTCTCTGGGCCTCTAGAGGTCATCTGTGTTCCCCTCTGCCTTAGTTCTTCCTCGTGTGTCCTTATTAGCTTGATCCAGGTCACCTGTGCCTTGTTTCACCTAGAGTATTTTAGCTGTGTTTTTTCCCCTGTTCCTCACTTGGTTTTGAGTCCTGGCTATGTGTCTCCTGCTTTGTCCCACCGTGTCTTTCCAAGTAAGCTTTTCTAAGTTATCTTTAGTTTGTTTTCTCCCCTCGTGGAGTTATTTTGTTTTGCCTCCTGTTTTGTTACTCTACCTCTGTTAATATACCTCTTTCTGAGAAGAACTTTTGTTGGACTATTTTTGAAGTGCAAAGAACCTTTTTGTTACATTAAATCTACTTACCTGGAGTATTGCCTTGGGTGTTTCATTTGGGTCCAACTATACCTCCTCTGTGGCTAAGGGGTAGAACCCCCAGCTCCCCACATCTGAGACCGGAGTTCTAGCCCAGCTTGTGACAGGGAGGGATATGTTGTGTATTGATATTCTAGTTTTGTCCCTTTAGGGCACCTGTAACCCCCCCTTTGCTTACCTACGTTGAAATGCTTGGAATGTTCTTCCTGTGAAACGCATTAAAACAATGCCCACGTTAATTTCTACTCCCGTCTCATGTCCTGTCCTTATATTAGTTGTATAAGTAATACAGTGTGCTATACAACAGTAACTCTGCTCCATACCCCTTAAGCAGACCCAAACTCCCCCAGGCCCCCCTCTCTCCTTCCCCTCAACACTCTCTTTATTCCCCCCCCCGGGCCCTTCCTGGACCCCCAGGACTAAGCCTTGGGGCTTAGCTGTCAAATCAAATCATCATTATGGCCTTGCCTTCAACCACCATTTCATTAACAGAAAAATAAATGCACTCCTTTGTTCCTTACCTCCATTTTTTTCTTCTGTTTTTCCCCTGGCAAGCCTGTGTCCGCTGCCTGTGTCAATACCCAAACGGATTCATATTTCACTTTTGGGGGAGAAGAAAGAGAGAATTTTGAGGGAAAGAGAGAGCAAACAAGGGATAGAGGGAAGAAGGGAAGAATGGAGGGAGGGCTGGAAGGGGGGGTAGAGCTGGGCGATATGGCCTAAAAATCAGATCTCGTTTTTTTCAAACTTATGGGCAATTAACAATATACTGTATTTCTCTTTATTTAAAAAAATATTTTCTCTAAATAAGCGTTGTTGTACAATTAAAGGTCAAATACACTGCATTTCAAACAGTCAGAAATAATCTAATGAATTCAAGGCTTGTGAAATTATACCTAGGCTAAATAAGACCCACTAATAATGTAATAATTTTATCAAAATAGTTTAACTTGTGTTTTTGCAATAATCACTGATCTGGCTTTCAAGTCTGTCTATGAAAATGCCCTTTCTTGTTAAAAAATTTACTAGAACCGTGCATAATCCACATTCACTAATAATGATTAACTTCTTGTAGCAAGCATTAGGCAATAGAAAATTAACAAAGGTCTCATCAACAATCTCTCAAGCCCACGTGCTAGTGATTAGCCAGCTAATCTTTATATTTCAAATTCAGCCAACTTTGATCTATTTGCTAGCTAACAAGGTTGAACAGTTGAATTGTTATGAACACACCCTTCTGTCTGTCTCCAGTTGTTTGAAAAGCTTGTTAGCCTGTCCACTTTGTTCAGAGTGGCCTACCTTATTTCTCAGAATGAGAATGAGTTGCCTGGTCCTTATATAATTGTGTTTTATGCGTATTGCACATTTATAAAACACAGACTAGACAGCTGGTATAACAGTCTTTGGCTAAAATGCTGCTAGCGGTACGTGGTACCCCAGTCCCGCGCGTGACAAACAGAGCATTCATTTTCCAGAATCAATGTTCATTGATACTCTCATTTAAGTAGTGTCTGCTTCGGGTGCTATTTGAGTAGTTGAGAAATAAAAAGGGTATTGTTAGAAAAGTTTTATTACAGTAAAATAATGTCTCAATGTGTTTTGGTGTCCATATGACAGATTCTGTTGGACCAAACCTCGAATGCAAATAGCGAGTTGAAACCGTATGTCAGAGAGGACGATGTGTTCTCTCAACTTTGTTGGCGTGAGAGGCAAAGGGAGGGGCTTGGTGTGTGTGTAACCCATAGAGGAAGAAGCGAGAGGTTTCACTCTCGCTAAAATACAGTACAGTGAGGGAAAAAAGTATTTGATCCCCTGCTGATTTTGTACGTTTGCCCACTGACAAAGAAATGATCAGTCTATAATTTTAATGGTAGGTTTATTTGAACAGTGAGAGACAGAATAACAACAACAAAAAATCCAGAAAAACGCATGTCAAAAATGTTATACATTGATTTGCATTTTAATGAGGGAAATAAGTATTTGACCCCCTCTCAATCAGAAAGATTTCTGGCTCCCAGGTGTCTTTTATGCAGGTAACGAGCAGAGATTAGGAGCACACTCATAAAGGGAGTGCTCCTAATCTCAGCTTGTTACCTGTATAAAAGACACCTGTCCACAGAAGCAATCAATCAATCAGATTCCAAACTCTCCACCATGGCCAAGACCAAAGAGCTCTCCAAGGATATCAGGGACAAGATTGTAGACCTACACAAGGCTGGAAGGGGCTACAAGACCATCGCCAAGCAGCTTGGTGAGAAGGTGACAACAGTTGGTGCGATTATTCGCAAATGGAAGAAACACAAAAGAACTGTCAATCTCCCTCGGCCCGGGGCTCCATGCAAGATCTCAACTCGTGGAGTTGCAATGATCATGAGAACAGTGAGGAATCAGCCCAGAACTACACGGGAGGATCTTGTCAATGATCTCAAAGCAGCTGGGACCATAGTCACCAAGAAAACAATTGGTAACACACTACGCCGTGAAGGACTGAAATCCTGCAGCGCCCGCAAGGTCCTCCTGCTCAAGAAAGCACATATACAGGCCTGTCTTAAGTTTGCGAATGAACATCTGAATGATTCAGAGGAGAACTGGGTGATCAGTTGTGGTCAGATAAGACCAAAATCGAGCTCTTTGGCATCAACTCAACTCGCCGTGTTTGGAGGAGGAGGAATGCTGCCTATGACCCCAAGAACACCATCCCCACCATCAAACATGGAGGTGGAAACATTATGCTTTGGGGGTGTTTTTCTGCTAAGGGGACAGGACAACTTCACCGCATCAAAGGGACGATGGACGGGGCCATGTACCGTCAAATCTTGGGTGAGAACCTCCTTCCCTCAGCCAGGGCATTAAAAATGGGTTGTGAATGCGTATTCCAGCATGACAATGACCCAAAATACACGGCCAAGGCAACAAAGGAGTGGCTCAAGAAGAAGGACATTAAGGTCCTGGAGTGGCCTAGCCAGTCTCCAGACCTTAATCCCATAGAAAATCTGTGGAGGGAGCTGAAGGTTCGAGTTGCCAAACGTCAGGCTCGAAACCTTAATGACTTGGAGAAGATCTGCAAAGAGGAGTGGGATAAAATCCCTCCTAAGATGTGTGCAAACCTGGTGGCCAACTACAAGAAACGTCTGACCTCTGTGATTGCCAACAAGGGTTTTGCCACCAAGTACTAAGTCATGTTTTGCAGAGGGGTCAAATACTTATTTCCCTCATTAAAATGCATATCAATTTATAACATTTTTGACATGCGTTTTTCTGGTTTTTTTGTTGTTATTCTGTCTCTCACTGTTCAAATAAACCTACCATTAATATTATAGACTGATCATGTCTTTGTCAGTGGGCAAACGTACAAAATCAGCAGGGGATCAAATACTTTTTTCCCTCACTGTATGTCCAAAATAAGGCCAATGTGTTTCAAATCAAATCAAATCAAATTTCATTTGTCACATGCGCCGAATACAACAGGTTTAGACCTTACCGTGAAATGCTTACTTACAAGCCCTTAACCCACAATGCAGTTCAAGAAATAGGGTGTGTATGGACTTATTTTGGATCTAAGCTTGTCGCCTGACTTCCCGCCTTTGGGACAACGACTCCCATTGTTAGGGTGGAGACGTGCATCTCGTCATTATATACAGATCTCTGGTGTAAATAGGAAGGTGCACACAGCACAGAGGTCCGGCCGCCCAGCAACCTGCTAGCTCGACCCCATTCCCCCCTCCACCTTCTCCAGACCATCTCTGGAGGCCTTCTCCCATTCATTACTTCCCTCATCAACTCATCCCTGACCACTGGCTGCGTCCCCTCTGACTTCAAAATGAACAGAGTCCCTCCCCTCCTCAAGAAACCAACACTCTACCCCTCTGACGTCAAAAACTACAGACCAGTATCCCTTCTTTATTTTCTATCCAAAACACTTGAGTGTGCTGTCTCTGACCAACTCTATCGTTATCTCCCTCAGAACTATCTTCTTGACCCTAACCAGTCAGGCTTCAAGATGGGTGACTCAACCGAGATCGCTCTCCTCTGTGTCATGGAGGCTCGCTGCACTGCCAAAGCTGACTCTCCCTCCTCTGTTCTCATCCTCCTAGATCTATCCACTGCCTTTGACACCGTGAACCATCAGATCCTCCTTTCCACCCTCTCAGGGCTGGGCATCTCAAACTCTGCACACTCTTGGATTGCATCCTACTTGGCAGACTGCTCCTACCAGGTGACGTGGAGAGGATCTGTGTCTGCACCACGTACTCTCACTACTGGTGTCCCCCAGGGCTTGGTTCTAGGCCCTCTCCTCTTCTCTCTATACACCAAGTCACTCGGCTCCGTCATATCCTCACATGGTCTCTCCTATCATTGCTATGCGGATGACACTCAACTACTTTTCTCCTTCCACCCTTCTGACAACCAGGTGGCGACACACATCTCTGCGTGCCTGGCAGATATCTCAACTTGGATGTTGGCCCACCAGCTCAAGCTCAACCTCAACAAGACGGAGCTGCTCTCCCTCCCAGGGAAGGCCTGCCTGCTCCAAGACGGAGCTGTTGGCTGGGATCGCCGCTTTTGCCATCAAACCCGTGCAACTTCTCCAGAACCTTCCCTTCCCTTTCAGGCTATCCTAAAAACAAAAAGTACTACAATGACTGAGATATGTGGTTGTCCCACCTGGCTATCTTAAGAGAAATGCACTAACTGTAAGTCGCTCTGGATAAGAAGGTGTTAAATTACTAAAATGTCAAATGTAAATTTAACCGAAAGAGAGAAAACAGGGGATGGAGGGAAGGATGAGGGGAGGAGGTACACAACCAATTATTCCAAGGTTGGAGGTTGAGAGAGGAGAAAAAGTCTGCCTCTGCTGCTGGTTTGGCTGCTGTTTCAAGTTTTAATTAAAAATCCTACAGCGTCCCAGGAGTAGGGACGCTGTAGGAATCAGGAGAAACAGGACTCGATAATCAATACTTTCTGCTTTGCTTTTCTCTCTCTCTCTGTCCCTCTCGCTCTCTCTCTCTCTCTCTCTCTCTCTCGCTCTCTCGTTGGAGTGCATGTGAGTCGGAGTGAGTGTGAGTCGGGAGTGAGTCGTGAAGCAGGAGTGATTGTGAGAGCGACTGGAATTATTTTCACTCTATTGGGTTTTGGTGTGTATATATATATATATATTGATTAGTTTAGTTGTTTTAAGGATATCTTGTCTAACTATCACTAAGCACGTATAGGGGTGGTGGGATCGTTGAGGTTGGTTTTCGCGAGGGCACAACCAGCGTGTGAGGCTGGTTGCAATGGCCACTCGCGGAGGTTTGGAGTTTGAAAAACTTAGTCGGCGACATGGAGTAAAGATTCCTGCTGCGGCCGGGTGTTCAGTGGAAGAATGTAGCTTGGCAGTGGGTGCTATCATTGGGTATGATAGCATCAAATCAGCCTCAAGGATGAATAGCGCTGTAGTGATATTTTTAGATTCCATTGAAAAGGTGAATAAGATAGTTGAGAGTGGTGTTGTGTTGCGGGAGACACAGACGCCGGAATTTCCGCTTATGAATCCAGCGAAGAAAGTTATACTTTCTAACGTGCCACCATTTGTTAGAGATGAAGTGTTGGAGCGAGAGTTATCTCGTCATGGTCAAATTGTATCTACAATAAAGAAGATTCTTTTTGGATGCAAATCTCCGTTGCTGAAACATGTCGTGTCTCATAGGAGACAAGTGCATATGATTTAAAAAAAGGACATTGATGAACTGAATTTAGCATTTAGTTTTAAGATTGATGGATTTGATTATGTCTTCTACGCTTCTACTGAATCAATGAAATGCTTTGGCTGTGGAAGAGAGGGGCATTTGGTACGTAATTGTCCCTAGAACAAGCACGCAGAGCCTGGTAGCAGCTCTAGTGCTGGTGCAGCTAATGCACCACCGCAAAGGGATGAACATGCTAAGGGTGCAGGGGAAGGGAGAAGGTGGGCAGATGTGGTAGGAAAAGTAGGAGAGGAAGGTAGTGTGGATACGGGGGCAATTGTGGTAGATCAGAACAAAGAAGGAGGGGAAAAAGTCGGTGAGATTGCGACTGCCGTTGCTGAGGTGGTGCTGGAAAATGAAATTGGAGGTCAAGAGGAGATTGAAATAATGGAAAAGGAAGCAGCTGTTTTCAAAGTACCGAGGAGTAAGAGGAAGAATTTAAGGGGTGGTGAAGGGTCTAATTCCAAGAGGAAGGTAGAGATTGATAAATCAGTTGAAGATAAACAGGTTGTAGAGATGGTGGAGTTTTCTTCTCGGGAGGATAACGAGAGTGAGTCATCTGATGCGTCACAACAAAATAGTGAGATAAATGGGGTGGAAGGGAGGTATGGGATTGAGAAAGTACGTCAATTTCTGAAGTTGACAAAAGGGAAGAAATATATGCAGGATTATAATGTAACATATTTTTTCCCTGAAAGTGAATTGTTTATTGAATCAGCAAAGTTTCTGATGTCAAAAATAACAGGAGGAGGTTTGACAAGCACTGAAATTGCTAGACTCAAGAAAGTGGTCACGAGAGTGATAAGTGATGTACAGTGGGGAAAAAAAGTATTTAGTCAGCCACCAATTGTGCAAGTTCTCCCGCTTAAAAAGATGAGAGAGGCCTGTAATTTTCATCATAGGTACACGTCAACTATGACAGACAAATTGAGAAAAAGAAATCCAGAAAATCACATTGTAGGATTTTTTATGAATTTATTTGCAAATTATGGTGGAAAATAAGTATTTGGTCACCTACAAACAAGCAAGATTTCTGGCTCTCACAGACCTGTAACTTCTTCTTTAAGAGGCTCCTCTGTCCTCCACTCGTTACCTGTATTAATGGCACCTGTTTGAACTTGTTATCAGTATAAAAGACACCTGTCCACAACCTCAAACAGTCACACTCCAAACTCCACTATGGCCAAGACCAAAGAGCTGTCAAAGGACACCAGAAACAAAATTGTAGACCTGCACCAGGCTGGGAAGACTGAATCTGCAATAGGTAAGCAGCTTGGTTTGAAGAAATCAACTGTAGGAGCAATTATTAGGAAATGGAAGACATACAAGACCACTGATAATCTCCCTCGATCTGGGGCTCCACGCAAGATCTCACCCCATGGGGTCAAAATGATCACAAGAACGGTGAGCAAAAATCCCAGAACCACATGGGGGGACCTAGTGAATGACCTGCAGAGAGCTGGGACCAAAGTAACAAAGCCTACCATCAGTAACACACTACGCCGCCAGGGACTCAAATCCTGCAGTGCCAGACGTGCCCCCCTGCTTAAGCCAGTACATGTCCAGGCCCGTCTGAAGTTTGCTAGAGTGCATTTGGATGATCCAGAAGAGGATTGGGAGAATGTCATATGGTCAGATGAAACCAAAATATAACTTTTTGGTAAAAACTCAACTCATCGTGTTTGGAGGACAAAGAATGCTGAGTTGCATCCAAAGAACACCATACCTACTGTGAAGCATGGGGGTGGAAACATCATGCTTTGGGGCTGTTTTTCTGCAAAGGGACCAGGACGACTGATCCGTGTAAAGGAAAGAATGAATGGGGCCATGTATCGTGAGATTTTGAGTGAAAACCTCCTTCCATCAGCAAGGGCATTGAAGATGAAACGTGGCTGGGTCTTTCAGCATGACAATGATCCCAAACACACCGCCCGGGCAACGAAGGAGTGGCTTCGTAAGAAGCATTTCAAGGTCCTGGAGTGGCCTAGCCAGTCTCCAGATCTCAACCCCATAGAAAATCTTTGGAGGGAGTTGAAAGTCTGTGTTGGCCAGCGACAGCCCCAAAACATCACTGCTCTAGAGGAGATCTGCATGGAGGAATGGGCCAAAATACCAGCAACAGTGTGTGAAAACCTTGTGAAGACTTACAGAAAACGTTAGACCTGTGTCATTGCCAACAAAGGGTACATAACAAAGTATTGAGAAACTTTTGTTATTGACCAAATACTTATTTTCCACCATAATATGCAAATAAATTCATTAGAAATCCTACAATGTGATTTTCTGGATTTTTACAGGCCTCTCTCATCTTTTTAAGTGGGAGAACTTGCACAATTGGTGGCTGACTAAATACTTTTTTTCCCCACTGTAAATTCTAAAGAAAATGAAAGAGTTCAGTCGCAGCCTTAACTCTGTAAAGAGATGTGGTTTCTGTGTCTTCCTCTGAATTGTTTTAATCCATGAGCAGTTTTAAGATTTCTTCTTTAAATGTAAATGGGGCAAGAGACGTTAAAAAAAGAGCCATAGTGTATGAGTTAATTAGGGGAAAGGGAAGTTACATAAATGTTCTACAAGAAACGCATGTGGCAACATGAGTGGGGGGAGGGGACAGTGGTGTGTAGTCATAAAAACTTAAAAAGTGGGGGTGTGGCCATCTTGTTCTCAAAAGGGTTTTTGCCTTTGTCATATGAGGTTGAAGAGGTAGTTGAGGGGAGGTTATTAAAAGTTAGAGCAAGGTATGAAAACATCAGTGCCACCCAGTGGTGGCAGTTGAGTCAGTTGAGAGGGTATGTATGTTTTTTAGAGACATTATAAAATACCATTGAGAAATGTAATAATTAAGATTATTTATTTATTGCTGGGGATTTTAACTGCAGTCAGTGATTTAGATAGAAATCACAAAGAACCTCATATAGCCTCAATGACTTTTTTAAAACGCCTCATTGTAACACATGAACTGTGTGATATTTGGCGGAGTCAACATGGAGGCACGAGACAGTACACCTGGGCGCATGTGAGATCTCCCAATAAGCTGCAGAAGGGCTGTCCTCACCCTACTGCCCAAAACGGGTGACCCTAGGGAGGTGAAGAATTGGAGGCCGGTGGCAATGGAAAAAAATTGGATTGGGGTGGTTGAAATGGTGGAAGGAAGGATGAGGAGATGGCGTTGGTTGTTATCTCGTATGTCATATAGTCATATAGGGGGCGCACTATTATAGTTAACAATGTGATTGCCTCTGCACTGTGGCATCGGTTGTCAGTTTTAGAGCCACCATCTGGCCTTCTGGCTAAGATACAGGCAATTATTGTGGATTTATTTTGGGATAAATATCACTGGGTTCAACAAAGTGTTTTGTATTTGTCAAAAGAGGAGGGGGGACAAGGTCTTGTACATCTTGCTAGTAGGGCTGCTGCTTTCCGGTTTCAGTTTATTCAAAGGTTGCTTTATGGACCGGAAAATGTGGATTGGAGAGGGGTGGCAGGTCTTGTATTACAGCAGGTTGGGGGATTAGGTTTAAAGAAGGCTTTATTTTTGGTTGATAGTAGCCAGATTTCTAGGGAGGGAGTACCTCCGTTTTACAGAGGCCTTCTAAGGTTGTGGAGCATTATGAAGGTGTCCAGACGAATGTCACCGGAGTCAGTGCATTGGCTGTTGGAGGAACCTCTGGTGTATGGGGCAAGACTGGATTGTACAACTGCAGCTGTTCCACATTTCTCCAAGATTCTGGTGAAGGGCAAAATCATCACCTTAAAACAGTTAATGGCCATGGCTGGGCCCGCCTTAATGGATGGAAGATGGGTGGCTGAACATTTGGGGGTGAGGTCGGAAAGGATTGTCGGACAACTGCTGGGAAGCTGCAGGAAGGCTCTGTCAGCAGAAGAGTGGGGTATGCTGAATAGTCACAAGAAGAAGGTACAAAATGAAAACGTCTCATTTCCAAGACTAGGGATTACACCCAATATCCCAGAGTCAGAAAGAAAGGCGTTATTACTGGATTTGAGAGGGTTGGAAGAGGTGGGTTTGGATGAGGTGAATGGGAAAGACTTATATAGGGGGTGTGTCAAGGTGTTGAATAAAGATAAATTTAAAAATAGAAAAGACACTCCATGGAGGGTAAAATTGGGCATTGATGATAAGGTAAAGCCAGCATGGAGAGCACTTTACAAGCCACCGTTACAAAAGGGTACTGGGGATATGCAATGGAGGGTTTTGCATGGCATCATTGCAGTTAATGCTTTTGTATCTGTTATTAACTCAGATGTTGGAGATGGATGTCCTTTTTGTAATATAAGAGAAACCATTTTTCACTGTTTTATGGAGTGTGAGAGGATAAAACCTCTCTTGGAAATGCTGGAGTCTTTGTTTAAAGCTGTAGGGGAGATTTTCAATAACACTGTTTTTATTTTGGGGTTTCAATATAGTAAGCAACAGAAAAGAAAATGTAAACTGTTAAATGTTATTTTGGGACAAGCTAAGATGTCCATTTTTCTGAGTAGGAAACATAAGATAGAAACGGGATATGGGCAGGATGTAAGATGTGTTTTTAAAGGATTAGTGAAAGCAAGAATAAAAGTGGATTTTGAGTTCTTCTCAGCTGTAAAAGATCTCCCATTGTTTGAGGAGAAGTGGGCTAACGAAGGAGCGGTTTGTTTTGTGGAGGAGGGGAAACAATTTTTTTTGTTGATGAAATGAGTTGAATGTATATGTTCTTTTGTATTTTAATTTAATTTATTTTATTTAGGAATTACATTTGTTGTTTAATTTCTGAAAAGGCATTGTGCCATTATTTATGTTAACACTTGAGTATAAAATAAAGGTTTTATAAAAACTCAAACTCTCTCTCGCTCTCTCTCTGTCCCCCTATCTCTCTTTCTTTCAGTCTTTCTTTCCAATCTCCCTCTTTCTCTCTTCTCTCCAATCTCTCCTCGGCTAATATCGAAGAGGCTCCCCTTTACTGCTGACTGGCTGTTTGTAACCCTATCCCCCCAAGTCAGAACAGGTAATGGCAGAAATCATGCCAGACAAAATAACCTCTCTGTTCCTCTTTTCACATTGCTAACCCGTTTCAGAGAAAGACAGGTAATTGCTGATGTCAAAAACTCACATTTCCACATCTCGCATTTTCACATTTGACGAGTTTCTGTTCTGAGAAACAGATTCACCGGGACGAGGGATAACGGTGATTCAGAGTGTTTGAGGTTGAGTCACAAAGGTCTGGTCCAGCGTCAAATGAATGTTGAGACGTGTGATTGGTTGGATAAGCTGGTCTATCCAGTGCTTAGGCGTGTGATTTAGGGCTGGGCGATATGGCCTAAAAATCATATCTAAATTTTTTCAAACTTATGGATGATTCACAATATATACAGTTGAAGTCGGAAGTTTACATACACCTTAGCCAAATACATTTAAACTCAGTTTTTCACAATTCCTGGCATTTAATCCTAGTAAAGATTCCCTGTCTTAGGTCAGTTAGGATCACCACTTTATTTTAAGAATGTGAAATGTCAGAATAATAGTAGAGAGAATTATTTATTTCTTTCATCACATTCCCAGTGGGTCAAACATTTACATACACTCAATTAGTATTTGGTAGCATTGTCTTTAAATTGTTTAACGTGGGTCAAATGTTTTGGGTAGCCTTCCATAAGCTTCCCACAATAAGTTGGGTGAATTTTGGCCCATTCCTCCTGACAGAGCTGGTGTAACTGAGTCAGGTTTGTAGGCCTCCTTGCTCGCACACACTTTTTCAGTTCTGCCCACATATTTTCTATAGGATTGAGGTCAGGGCTTTGTGATGGTCACTCCAATACCTTGACTTTGTTGTCCTTAAGCCATTTTGCCACAACTTTGGAAGTATGCTTGGGGTCATTGTCCAATTGGAAGACCCATTTACGACCAAGCTTTAACTTCCTGACTGATGTCTTGAGATGTTGCTTCAATATATCCACATAATTTTCCTTCCTCATGATGCCATCTATTTTGTGAAGTGCACCAGTCCCTCCTGCAGGAAAGCAACCCCACAGCATGATGCTGCCACCCCCGTGCTTCACGGTTGGGATGGTGTTCTTCGGCTTGCAAGCACCCCCTTTTTCCTGCAAACATAATGATGGTAATTATGGCCAAACAGTTCTATTTTTGTTTCATCAGACCAGAGGACATTCTCCAAAAAGTACGATCTTTGTCCCCATGTGCAGTTGCAAACCGTAGTCTGGCTTTTTTTATGGCGGTTTTGGAGCAGTGGCTTCTTCCTTGCTGAGCTGCCTTTCAGGTTATGTCGATATAGGACTCGTTTTACTGTGGATATAGATACTTTTGTACCTGTTTCCTCCAGCATCTTCACAAGGTCCTTTGCTGTTGTTCTGGGATTGATTTGCACTTTTTTTAGGAGACAGAACGCGTCTCCTTCCTGAGTGGTATGACGGCTGCGTGGTCCCATGGTGTTTATACTTGCATACTATTGTTTTGTATAGATGAACGTGGTACCTTCAGGCGTTTGGAAATTGCTCCCAAGGATGAACCAGACTTGTGGAGGTCTACAATTTTTTTTCGGAGGTCTTGGCTAATTTCTTTTGATTTTCCTATGATGTCAAGCAAAGAGGCACTGAGTTTGAAGGTAGGCCTTGAAATACATCCACAGGTACACCTCCAGTTGACTCAAATGCTGTCAATTAGCCTATCAGATGCTTCTAAAGCCATGACATCATTTCTGGAATTGAAAAGCTGTTTAAAGGCACAGTCAACTTAGTGTACAGTGGAGAAAAAAAGTATTTAGTCAGCCACCAATTGTGCAAGTTCTCCCACTTAAAAAGATGAGAGAGGCCTGTAATTATCATCATAGGTACACGTCAATACTTCAGTTTCTCAATACTTTGTTATATACCCTTTGTTGGCAATGACACAGGTCAAACGTTTTCTGTAAGTCTTCACAAGATCTCCTCTAGAGCAGTGATGTTTTGGGGCTGTCGCTGGGCAACACAGACTTTCAACTCCCTCCAAACATTTTCTATGGGGTTGAGATCTGGAGACTGGCTAGGCCACTCCAGGACCTTGAAATGCTTCTTACGAAGCCACTCCTTCGTTGACCGGGCAATGTGTTTGGGATCATTGTCATGCTGAAAGACCCAGCCACCTTTCATCTTCAATGCCCTTGCTGATGGAAGGAGGTTTTCACTCAAAATCTCACGATACATGGCCCCATTCATTCTTTCCTTTACACGGATCAGTCGTCCTGGTCCCTTTGCAGAAAAACAGCCCCAAAGCATGATGTTTCCATCCCCATGCTTCACAGTAGGTATGGTGTTCTTTGGTGTCAACTCAGCATTCTTTGTCCTCCAAACACGACGAGTTGAGTTTCATCTGACCATATGACATTCTCCCAATCCTCTTCTGGATCATCCAAATGCACTCTAGCAAACTTCAGACGGGCCTGGACATGTACTGGCTTAAGCAGGGGGACACGTCTGGCACTGCAGGATTTGAGTCCCTGGCGGCGTAGTATGTTACTGATGGTAGGCTTTGTTACTTTGGTCCCAGCTCTCTGCAGGTCATTCACTAGGTCCCCCCGTGTGGTTCTGGGATTTTTGCTCACCGTTCTTGTGATCATTTTGACCCCACGGGGTGAGATCTTGCGTGGAGCCCCAGATCGAGGGAGATTATCAGTGGTCTTGTATGTCTTCCATTTCCTAATAATTGCTCCCACAGTTGATTTCTTCAAACCAAGCTGCTTACCTATTGCAGATTCAGTCTTCCCAGCCTGGTGCAGGTCTACAATTTTGTTTCTGGTGTCCTTTGACAGCTCTTTGGTCTTGGCCATAGTGGAGTTTGGAGTGTGACTGTTTGAGGTTGTGGACAGGTGTCTTTTATACTGATAACAAGTTCAAACAGGTGCCATTAATACAGGTAACGAGTGGAGGACAGAGGAGCCTCTTAAAGAAGAAGTTACAGGTCTGTGAGAGCCAGAAATCTTGCTTGTTTGTAGGTGACCAAATACTTATTTTCCACCATTATTTGCAAATAAATTCATTGAAAATCCTACAATGTGATTTTCTAGGATTTTTTTTTCTCAATTTGTCTGTCATAGTTGACGTGTACCTATGATGAAAATTACAGGCCTCTCTCATCTTTTTAAGTGGGAGAACTTGCACAATTGGTGGCTGACTAAATACTTTTTTTTCCCCACTGTATGTAAACTTCTGACCCACTGGAATTGTTATACAGGGAATTATAAGTGAAATAATCTATTTGTAAACAATTGTTGGAAAAATTACTTGTGTCATGCACAAAGTAGATGTCCTAACCGACTTGCCAAAAGTATAGTTTGTTAGCAAGAACTTTGTGGAGTGGTTGAAAAACGAGTTTTAATGACTCCAACCTAAGTGTATGCAAACTTCCGACTTCAACTGTATACAGACATCTCAACTTCAACTGTTCAGAGGGGACTGTGTGAATCAGGCCTTCATGGTCGAATTGCTGCAAAGAAACCACTAATAAAGGACACCAATAAGAAGAAGAGACCTGCTTGGGCCAAGAAACACGAGTGATGGTCATTAGACCGGTGGAAATGTGTCCTTTGGTCTTGAGTCCAAATTTGAGATGTTTGGTTCAAACCGCTGTGGCTTTGTGAGACGCGGTGTGGGTGAACTGATGATCTCTGCATTTGTAGTTCCCACCGTAAAGCATGGAGGAGGAGGTGCTAATGTGTGGGGGTGCTTTGCTGGTGACACTGTCTGTGATTTATTTAGAATTCAAGGCACGCTTAACCAGCATGGCTGCCACAGCATTCTGCAGCGATACGCCATCCCATCTGGTTTGCCCTTAGTGGGACTATAATTTGTTTTTCAACAGGACAATGACCCAACACACCTCCAGGCTGTGTAAGGGCTATTTTACCAAGAAGGAGAGTGATGGAGTGCTGCATCAGATGACCTGGCCTCCACAATCCCCCGACCTCAACCCAATTGAGATGGTTTGGGATGAGTCGGACGGCAGAGTGAAGGAAAAGCAGCCAACAGGTGCTCAGCATATGTGGGAACTCCTTCAAGACTGTTGGAAAAGCATTCCAGGTGAAGCAGGTTGAGAGAATACCAAGAGTGTGCAAAGCTCTCATTTACATTTTTTTTACATTTTTTGTCATTTAGCAGACACTCTTATCCAGAGCGACTTACAGTTAGTGAGTGCATACATTTATTTTTTCATCAAGGCAAAGGGTGACTATTTGAAGAATCTCAAATATAAAATATATTTTGAATTGTTTAACACTTGTTTGGTTACTACATGATTCCATATGTGTTATTTCATAGTTTTGATGTCTTCACTATTATTCTACAATGTAAAAAATTGTTAAAAAAATAAAAAAAAACTTTGAATGAGTAGGTGTGTCCAAACTTTTGACTGGTACTGTATATCTTTATTTTTTTCAAGTTTTCTCTAAATAAGCTTGAGGTACAATTAAAGGTCAAATAGACTGAATTTCAAACATTCAGCAATAATCTACTGAATTCATGGCTTGTGAAGTTATACCTAGGCTAAATATAAACCTTCCACAACCATAAGACCCACTAATAATTTAATTATTTTATCAAATTAGTTTAACTTGTGTTTTAGAAATAATCACTGATCTGGCTTTCAAGTCAGTCTATGAAAATGCCCTTTTTGTTACAAATTTTTACCAGGAACATGCATTATGCACATTCACTAATAATGACTAACTTCTTGTAGCAGGCATCATATAAAATTAACACAGGTCTCATAAACGATCTCGCGAGCACTAGCCCACGTGCTAGTAAGTAGCCAACTAATCTTTATATTTTAAGTTTAGCCAACTTGGATCTATTTGATAGCTAACAAGGCAGAACAGTTGAATTGTTATGAACACACCTTTCTGTCCATCTCCAACTGTTTGAACAGCATGCTAGCTTGTCCACTTTGTTCAGATGTTGAAATCAAGTGGACTAGACAGCCAGAATAACAGTATTTGGCAAAAATTCTGCTAACGGCATGTGGTACTGCAATGCAGTGTGCGACAAACTGAGCATTCATTTTCCAGAATCAATGTTCATTGATACTCCCATTTAAGTAGTGCTCTGTGTGCAATTTGAGTAGTTGAGACATAAAAAGGGTATCGTTAGAAAGGTTAACTTCACCTCTATCACAGTAAAATAACGTCTCAATGTGTTTCGGTGTCCATATGACCAATTCTATTGGACCAAACCTCAAATGCAAATAGCGAGTTGAAACCGCTTGTAAGAGAGGAAGAAGTGATCTCTCATCTTTGTTGTTGTGAGTGGCGGGGGAGGGGCTTGGTGTGTGTGTGTGTGTAAACAGAGAGGAAGAAGCGAGAAGTTTCACTCTACAAAATAAGCCCAATGCGATTCTATGGGCTTTTTTTTGGACCTAAGCTTGTCGCCTGCCTTCCCAACTTTGGGACGACTCCCATTGTTTGGGTGGATACATGAGCATCTCGTCATTATATACAGATCCTGGTGTAAATGGGAAGGTGAACACAGCACAGAAGGAGAGAATGAGACGAGACCAAAAAGACAACATGAAACAAGCGGACATAAATTCTCACAAAAGCAAAAAATATAATAAAAATTGAGTCTTGCGATACAGGCATTTGGAATATCACAGAAAAACATCAATTCGAATTAATCGAATTACAGTTTTTCTAGATTGCTAAAACATTTTTACAAGAAAACCGGGGTCCACTTGATCTCCATCATAACCTAATTAGCACAACAGTAACATTTTTAGCAAAACTAAGTCATTTCTCATTGCTTTCACACACAATGCAAATGCTAAACACATTTTTGCAAAACAGTAAACACAACTCTCTACAAAAGATGCAAAACTCAGTTGAGTAAATCATGACAAACAAAATTAAAACATTGGGTCACAGCTGATACAAATAACTCCCATGAATGTGAACCTCTTCTGCACATGTGCAAAACTTAATTTGCACAATTGTTCTGTAAGGTTCTGTATTTATTTTCTTAGTCAACCTTGTGTTCTTGAACGTAGCCCTGTTTCTTTGTGTTTTTGAACATAGCCCTGTCTTTCATTTTTGTTCATTGATTTCACCTGTGTTTGTTACTCACCTGGTCTCATCATCTCCTTATTTAGTTCAGGTCATTCTGTTTGTGCCTTGTGAGGTATTGTTCGTTTTGACTCTACTAAGCCTTTTCCTAGCTCGTTTGTGAGAACCAGTTATAGCCTTCAGTCCTAGTTTTTGATTCTCCTGCCTGTTTGCTTACCTGTGTATGACCGTTGCCTGCCTGTGACCACGATTCCTGCCTTTTGCGAAGGCGAAATAAACACCTGAATCTACACCTTTTCCTCCCTGAGTATTCATTACATGTTCAATCAGCAATCAGTCCTTATTAATGCATAAAAGAGGTCTCCTCTGAGTTGCTGTTAGCATGAATGGATCAAGTAAGAGGTCGAAGGCAAGGACAAAGGAGAGGTAGAGGGGCCCATAGAGGAAGATAGTTCAGCTCTCAGTTAAAATGGAAAAAGGTAAAATAAAGCCGTTTGTTTCTGGATATTCATGCTCTTGAGTGACATTTCTGCATTAGTCATCTTTGGTAAAATAATTTTGGTAAAAAATTATACAGCCCATGCTGTGATAATATGTTTTCTTGCCTTTTATGGTGTATACTATAATTATAGTATAAACAAATGGCCCAGACATATAAAAGAGGGTTAACCGTGTTAGGGTATATTGATAGTTGTAGGCCTACTTAGTATTTATTGGGCCATTGTGTAACGATTGATTTAAAATAACTTTTCATTAGATAACAAGTTGTATGTTTAGATGGAGGTAGCTGATTTTGTGTCTTGTACAGTATTTCATGTTTTGAGAGTTTTAATGCTTTCTGCAAAATAAAAGTGTCATTTTGGCCAACGTGTTTCAGTTTGGTGCTGGGTGTTAATTGTTTGGACAAATGTGCTCAAGCAATCGAGAACTGTCATTCGATTTATCGCCCAGCTCTAGTGTGATTGGTTATATAAGCTGGTATATCCAGTGTTTGGACTTGTGATTGGTTAGATAAGGAAGTCAATCCAGCGCTTAGACGTGTGATTGGTTAGATAAAGCAGTCTTCCAGTGTTTGGACGTGTGATTGGTAAGATAAGGCAGTCTATCCAGTGCTTAGATGTGTGATTGGTTAGATTAGGCAGTCTATCCAGTGTTTGGATGTGTAAATGGTTAGATAAGGCAGTCTATCTAATGTTATCATCCACCTGGGCTGCATGGTGATAGCAGGAGAGCGTGAAGCGAGACCAGTAAAACACAACATTCCACAGAGATAGAATCTCTACAGCGAATCAGAACGCAGGAGCCTGTGACAGTCAGGACAAGACAACTAACATGTAATGCTAGTGAAGACAAGGGTGTCTATTCCCATGCAAGTGCACACATGAATACACACATACGCAAATGGACACACACAGACACACACACACACGTATACACAAACACACAGTAGACTGTGAACACACACACACACACAGGCAGTCACACAAACAGAAACACACAGACATAAACACGCACACTCTCTCACTGACAACACACACACACAAATCACATTCCACTCAATCTCCTCCCCAACACCACCTCCTATCCACCATCTGGCGGTTTTGAGGCTCGGATGTCTCTGGGGTAAGGTGAGCTCTGAGGGGGATTGTGTGTGTGTGTGTGTGCGTTCTGTGGGGGGTTAGAGCCATGGAAGACTGGCTTCACTGAGACATAACAGCCCTAATGCCCCTCTGTGGTCTGTCATGGTCTGTCATCATGTTCTCAGTCATCATGTTTTCAGTCATCATGGTCTCAGTCATCATGGTCTCAGTCATCATGGTCTCAGTCATCAGAATGGCGGATGGGCCAACTTCCTCAGTCAGGCTGTGAACAGTGGCTGGGCTAGAGGCAGACTGGGGGGCCACCACTATCACAAAGCCTTTAGAGCTTATAGTAGCCAGGACAAACATATTTTCACGATTTCACTAATATCATCAAATCAATAAATCATAGCACGTTTTTGGCTCATTCAGTCGTTTTTACCTGTTGAAAAATAATGTTAAAAGTATCAACATACATTGACAATAAGAATTGTAATGCTTCCTGTGGTCATGGCTTTTTGATTTATGTCACAGTGTCAAAACACCGGTTTTAAATTCATAATCAATATGCTGAAACAAGTAGTGATATTTTGAAGACCAATACATAAAGGTTACTCCCTAGACACACGTGTCACACTTGTGTTCAGATTACTTGTATTTCGCTAAATTAGTACCTTATAAACGGCACACGCACCAGTATTTACCAAGGGGTCACTCAAGACTGGAATTGATTAGCTTGTTCTACTGTAATCAAAAGCCTGGGCAAATTAATCACTCAAATCAATATTGTATTGAAATCAATTAACTTTTTTGTATACTGCATATATCTGTCGATAGATGAAAACCTGTCGTAGTAATTCGTAGGCGATGGCATGGCGACGTTGGCTAGAAAAGCTCAAGTGCAGAAACACGTTATTGGGTCTAACGGTCGCGTCACGCCGAACTGTGCATGTGCAGGCCGTCAAATCAAAGGCACTCCTTCGATATAAAGTTGTTTTTGATGAAAATGAAAACGTGTCAGTTTGTCACTTTCACCATGTTGGAGTAATAACATGTTAAACTACTTAAGACATTAGCTTGAATCTAGGTTGTGCCTTTAGATTTAGAGAAAATGTACAACTAAGGAATCATTTTACACTTCTCTTATTGACTTCCCCAACGCCAAGCCCCGGTCTGGTCTACCAAGTCTGCTTCGCGAAGCGATCCCGGAAGTATCGTGATGTTAGGCCTCTGGGTTTAGAAAATGTTTTGGGTAAGTGTTTGATTTCATAAGTGTTGTGAAGGCAGGTGCCAGGCCAGCAGCATACAATTCAGAGTAGTAGAAAACTATTTTCTCTCCAGGCACTCTAATGTACCCATTACAGGTTAATAACACCATGTCTGCCACCCAGTCTCTCACTGTGTGTACCACACGGCTCACAACACAGGCTAGAAGTCTACACTATAGATGCTGCAGGATATAGAAAGTGTAGAATTGCATTCTACTTCACACAGCATTATAGGTCAGTAGATCAGCACTAGCCCTGTACTAAAGGTGCATCCAGGCCCACACACACAAGCACTCACACACAAACACACACACACACGTGTATGATGTATGACTGTGTTTCACCCCTCCTTTCCATACAGAACAGGGCTGTTTTCGCTTTCTCTTTTTACATTCATCCATTTGGAGAGAGGGAGTGAAAGGTGAGGACTGATCTTATAAACCTCCATTAGTGACTTCTCTCTCTCCATCACAGATGGGGTCAAGGTCTCTCTCTCTCTCTCTCTCTCTCTCTCTCTCTCTCTCTCTCTCTCTCTCTCTCTCTCTCTCTCTCTATCACAACACATACACACAAACACAGTCAATTATATTACAAGAAAGCCTTTTTGTTTGCTGAATCTACTCTAATGCTGCTCTCTTCTTATTCAGACACCATACAGATACTGATATGACACAGAATGTGTTGGTTTGACTGGCAGATGATGTGGTGGTTAATGCTACTGCATGGACATGTACTAGTCTTTATTGTTGTTAATCCATTGTGCCACTGGGGAGGTGTTATTACAGTTTCGCTGGTATTCAACGCCTCCTCCTATGGTACTGGTTACTATACACACACCTGTTGTCTTCTGGGTTGGAGATTTCACTCCCTCTCTCACTCTCACTCTCTCTCTCACACACACACACACACAGGTTGTTGGATTTGCTATCAGCTTGTACCTATTTAACAACGGATGATTTCATGATCATGGCTGTTCCTTGCCAAACACACTCTTTACTTTTTTGATCTCTCTCACTCCCTTTGCTCCCGCCCTCTCTCTCTCTCTCACCCTCTCTCTTTCTTCTGCCCTCTCTCTCACTCCCTTCTCTCCTGCTATCTCTCTCTCTCCTGCTCTCTCTCTCTCTCCTGCCCTCTCTCTCTCTCCCGCCCTCTCTCTCTCTCCTGTCCTCTCTTCCGCCCTCTCTCTCTCCCACCCTGTCTCTTTCTCCTGCCCTCTCTCTCTCTCTCTTTTCCTCACTTAATTTAAATTTCAATTTAAGGTCTTTATTGGCATGGGAAACATATGTTTACATTGCCAAAGCAAGTGAAATAGATAATAAACAAAAGTGAAATAAACAATAAAAAATATACAGTAAACATTACACTCATAAAAGTTCCAAAAGAATAAAGACATTTCAAATGTCATATTTCAGTTGAAGTCGGAAGTTTACATACACTTAGGTTGGAGTCATTAAAACTTGTTTTTCAACAACTCCACAGATTTCTTGTTAACAAACTATAGTTTTGGCAAGTCGGTTAGGACATCTACTTTGTGCACGACACAAGTAATTTTTCCAACAATTGTTTACAGACAGATTATTTCACTTATAATACACTGTATCCCAATTCCAGTGGGTCAGAAGTTTACATACACTAAGTTGACTGTGCCTTTAAACAGCTTGGAAAATTCCAGAAAATGATGTCATGGCTTTAGATGCTTCTGATAGGCTAATTGACATCATTTGAGTCATTTGGAAGTGTACCTGTGGATGTGTGGCCTACCTTCAAGGCCTGCCTTCAAACTCAGTGCCTCTTTGCTTGACATCAGTTGTCAGAGCACCTTACCGATCACTGCACCTGTACACAGCCCATCTGAAATTAGCCCACCCAACTACCTCATCCCTATATTGTTATTTATTTTGCTCTTTTGCACCCCAGTATCTCTATTTGCACATAATCTCTTGCACATCTAGCATTCCAGTGTTAATACTATTGTAATTATTTTGCACTATAGCCTATTTATTGCCTTACCTCCATAACTTGCTACATTTGCACACACTGTATATATATTTTCTGTTGTATTTTTGACTTTATGTTTTTTACCCCATATGTAACTCTGTGTTGTTTTTATCGCACTGCTTTGCTTTATCTTGGCCAGGTCGCAGTTGTAAATGAGAACTTGTTCTCAACTGGCTTACCTGGTTAAATAAAGGTGAAATAAATGAAAAAATAAAAACATCATGGGAAAATCAAAAGAAATCAGACAAGACCTCAGAAAAAAATGTGTAGACCTCCACAAGTCTGGTTCATCCTTGGGAGCAATTTCCTAACGCCTGAAGGTACCACGTTCATCTGTACAAACAATAGTACGCAAGTATAAACACCATGGGACCACGCAGCCATCATACCACTCAGGAAGGAGACGCGTTCTGTCTCCTAGAGATGAACGTACTTTGGTGTGAAAAGTGCAAATCAATCCCAGAACAACAGCAAATGACCTTGTGAAGATGCTGGAGGAAACAGGTACAAAAGTATCCATATCCACAGTAAAATGAGTCCTATATCGACATAACCTGAAAGGCCGCTAAGCAAGGAAGAAGCTACTGCTCCAAAACCGCCATAAAAAAGCCAGACTACGGTTTGCAACTGCACATGGGGACAAAGATCGTACTTTTTGGAGAAATGTCCTCTGGTCTGATGAAACAAAAATATAACTGTTTGGCCATAATGACCATCGTTATGTTTGGAGGAAAAAGGTGGAACTTGCAAGCCGAAGAACACCAATTCAACCGTGAAGCACAGGGGTGGCAGCATCATGCTGTGGGGGTGCTTTGCTGCAGGAGGGACTGGTGCACTTCACAAAATAGATAGCATCATGAGGAAGGAAAATTATGTGGATATATTGAAGCAACATCTCAAGACATCAGTCAGGAAGTTAAAGCTTGGTCGCAAATTGGTCTTCCAAATGGACAATGACCCCAAGCATACTTCCAAAGTTGTGGCAACATGGCTTAAGGACAACAAAGTCAAGGTTTTGGAGTGGCCATCACAAAGCCCTGACCTCAATCCTATAGAACATTTGTGGGCAGAACTGAAAAAGCGTGTGCGAGGAAGGAGGCCTACAAACCTGACTCAGTTACACCAGCTCTGTCAGGAGGAATGGGCTTGTGGAAAGCTACCCGAAACGTTTGACCCAAGTTAAACAATTTAAAGGCAATGCTACCAAATACTAATTGAGTGTATGTAAACTTCTGACCCACTGGGAATGTGATTAAATAAATAAAAGCTGAAATAAATCATTCTCTCTATTATCATTCTGACATTTCACTATATTAAAATAAAGTGGTGATCCTAACTGACCTAAAAACAGGGCATTTTTACTAGGATTAAATGTCAGGAATTGTGAAAAACTGAGTTTAAATGTATTTGGCTAAGGTGTATGTAAACTTCCGACTTCAAATGTATATGTTGAAGAGGGTGTGGCTTAAGCTGCATCCCTGTCTCACACCACGGCCCTGTGGAAAGAAATATGTCGATTTTGCCAATTTTATTTGCACATTTTTGTTGTTTGTGTACATGGATTTGAATGTTGTATGTTTTTCCCCTTGAAGAAGGCACAGTGATGCAGAAACATTGGTGGTTTTTTACCAAATAAATTACTGCCCGTTTATACAGAGTTTGTATTTATGTTTTTCACCCAACACCACTTTCCATCAAGTTGTATAGCAGACCCTCATGCCAAATTGAGTCAAAAGCTTTTTTTAAATCAACAAAGCATGAGAAGACTTTGCCTTTATTTTGGTTTGTTTCTTTGTTAATTAGGGTGTGCAGGGTGTATATGTGGTCTGTCGTATGGTATTTTGTTAAGAATACAATTTGACATTTGCTCAGTACATTGTTTTCACTGAGGATATGTACGAGTCTGCTGTTAATGATAATGCAGAGGATTTTCCCAAGGTTCCTGTTGACGCTTTTCCCACGGTAGTTTTTGGGGTCAAATTTGTCTCCACTTTTGTGGATTGGGGTGATCAGTCCTTGGTTCCAAATATCGGGGAAAATGCCAGAGCTAAGGATGATGTTAAAGAGTTTAAGTATAGCCAATTGGAATTTGTGGTCTGTATATTTTATCATTTCATTTAGGATACCATCAACACCACTCTCTCTCTCCCACTGTCTCTCTCTCTCTTCTGGTTGGTTCCAGTGTGTTTGGGTTTGGTGCTTCCCTGTCACCTCATCCATCTCTCTCTCTCTCTCTCTCTCTCTCTCTCTCTCTCTCTCTCTCTCTCTCTCTCTCTCTCTCTCTCTCTCTCTCTCTCTCTCTCTCTCTCTCTCACTGTCTCTCTCTCTTCTCTCTGTTTCCTGCTGTAGTTGAAGTCAGCTAAGCAGCCTTGATTGGTTTAAGGGCCAACAGAAATAAGCAATGGCTCTGTAAGTAATGAAGAATTACTACTATTGTTGTGAATAATGATACACACTTGGAGGGAGAGAGAGAGAATGCAAATACCTCTTCTCTCTCCTCTCTACCATCGTTCTCTTGGCCAAGCCAGCCAGTCCTAATGTCCCATAAACAGTTAATAGGATCAGGGTTTTCTGCCCCGGTCTCTCTAACATCATGACCTTTCAGTGAAGCCATGGCTGCCATCAGTCAGACAGACATCACTGTGTGTCTCTGTGTGTCTACCATTCCATCCACCACATATCAGCCTAGGGCCATGAATCCATACACACATCTGCTGCTATTCAGCAATGCTCTGTCTATCCATCCACCCCTCCTCCTACTGCTTTCTCTCCATCCCTCGCTCCGCTGAGGAGAGACGCGAGCGGACGGCAGCCATATGGATGAGAGAGCATGACTGAGACATCCACAGTAACTAGAGGTTTAAGTCTAGATGGATGGATGGATGGATGGATGGGTGAAATCTATAGCAGTATTACAGTCTGTCCAGCTGTAGCCCCATAATTTAGCGCCATGATAGAACCTATACCTTATCCATAGTAACATTTTTAGGAAGAACCCCATACACACTAGTAGCCCTTCCCCCTGGGGGGGGCTACTCTCTATTCATCACCCATCTGTCCATATGGTCAGTAGTGTCCCCCCCAGACACACACACACACAGTCTCACACACACATTTACACACAGTCTCACACACACACACAGTCTCTCTCACACACACATACACACTGTCTCACACACACACTCACACACCGTCTCACACATACACACACACAGTCTCACACACACACACACACACACACACACACACACACAGTTTCACACACTGTCTCTCACACACACACACACACACACACACACACACACACACACACACACACACCGTCTCACACACACAGTCTCACACACACACAGGGTGATCTCTGACACAGTGTTTGTGATTACGGGGCTGATGTGGTGATTAGGGACAGATAATCAGATTAAGGGGGACACAGATCTGAGCAGGGATAATGTGGCCAGGGCCGTATGCTGTCTCTCTCTCTCACACACACACACACACACACACACACACACACTGTGGCACACACACAGACAGAGAGAGAGAGAGAGAGAGAGAGAGAGAGAGAGAGAGAGAGAGAGAGTGAGTGAGGGCAACAGATTGTAGATCAGATCAGCTAACATCTTAACCTGCCCGTGAGACAATATCCTTTCAATTAACCAGCCTAAACAAGGAAATCACTCTCATCCCTGGTGTGTGTGTGTGTGTGTGTGTGTGTGTGTGTGTGTGTGTGTGTGTGTGTGTGTGTGTGTGTGTGTGTGTGTGTGTGTGTGATAGAATACGATGAATATAAACAAGCAAGCAGTGCTTTACTGAATTACACAGCAACACTGAGCTACCCAGGCAGCCTGAGCGTTGTAATCATTATGAAAATAAAAATATGAAACAGAGATACTACGATCATGTAACGCCCACTTCACTTGCTAGTCTTTAATTCATTCCACTTGTTTATGCTAAGCAGAGAACCACGAGAGACCATCTGCTTTGGAGAGTGTGTGAGCGTTGAAAGTGAAGGGAGAGAACTCTTCCATAGTCAAGAGGCTGAAGCATTATATGCATGCAGCACATACAGTATGTCTAATGCCCTAGTCCCTAGGGTCCTACACAGGAAATGAAGAACATGTTAAAGCTCTAAGATGAGCTATTAGCCAACAATGCTGATGGCACACTTGTCTGTTGATTTAGCCTACACAGTGTATATGTGTGTGTGTGTGTCTGTCTGTCTGTCTGCCTGTCTGTCTGTGCATGTGGGTGCCAAAAAGGACCAGCCAGAAAATGATCATATTGTACATGTAGCTAGAGAGTTCAGATCTGGAGGTGCCTCATCACAATGGTTTGATCTGGTGGAGTCATTACTGTCGCTAAACAGTTCCAGCAGCCATCTATAAAATCCCTCAGCCAATCGAAAATCGCCCGATATTTATCCTACTGCTGCTCCGAATTGACGCTAAAAACACATTATAAGCCTATGTCAGGCAGTGACCCGAATAACATACGCTCTGTAGAGAGCTAGCCTACACCCAGGTGCTGAGGACGACACTCGCAGGTAGAAGAGCATCTCTCTCGGGTAAGTAACAGATACTGTTCCAAACATGATGTAGGCTATAGATCACCACACAATTATCTCATGGAAGAATAAGCCACCCCAACGAAACAAATAAAAGGAGGCTCCCACATGTTGGCTATATTTTAATTGTGTAACGAAAACCTATTCAAAGGGAAGTTTATAGAATTTGGTGACGATGTGCTGCCCTAGCTGCACTGTTTGCAGCCCAGAAGAACCAACAAATACCATCACCAGTGCATTGTAGGCTATTGCCAGACCCACCGACACAGAGAGACCCCTACTCCGTCCTATTCAGAATAAAATAACGGGAACGGGCTTGACATGATGAACGTGCATCACATCCCCTGTATTCCATTGACATCACAGAGCGCACGCTCTCACGGATACAATGTGTACGTGCCATTCCATGGGAGAGAGCGGCGCGAGAGAGCCAGTGTGCGTTCTGGCGCGGAGCAGTCATTCCAAACCATCAAAACACAGCAATGATCATTCCAATCATTTACCTTCCATCGCAGAAACCGTGGTGGTGATGATGACCAATAAAACCGCAAACAAATCCAAAGTCATGGCAGAAATGTATAGTCCACACAGTCTATAGGCCTATCCACTGAGAACCACGCAGCACGCGCGCACAAAAAATCCCTTCGGTTGTCACAGAGCGTTGTATGCATTCCAGTCAGTAAGCCCGTGTTGTGACAACCAGTATAGGACCCCGCCGAGTGTATGGGATGGAGGGGGAGTGAGGAGGGGGAGTGAGGAGGGGGAAACACAGCCTCTTTACACCCCGCTAAAGCGGCAGGGCCAATCACAGATTTAAAAGTGAAAATCGCTAACCAATCGCCAATGGTTTGCTCCTCCCACCTGCATTGTGAAAACACAGAACTTTTCCCTGACCTATTTGAAACCGCGGCCGCCCGTGTCAGGGAAGGAGAATAGCACCACCAATTGGTCTGGTTTTGGGTATTACATTATTAGATGGTCCCAAAATATGAATAGAGGACCTCCATTTCTCATTTCTCATCTCTCGCACTCTCTCTCTCATCTCCCCATCTCTACCCCAATTGCTTTTACCCCCTTTTTCCCATGAAAGTGTACACATATTCACTCCCATAAGTGTACACTTCTTCACTCCCATTCACTCATTCACTTCAACGATTAAAAAGCATTGGATTGGTGTTTGCATTTTGCTGAAGGGAATTCCCACCACATTCCTTACACCAGTCCATTCCTTACAAATACAGCTGTGGACAAAATTAAGAGACCACTGCAAAATGATCCGTTTCTCTGGTTTTACTATTTATTGGTATGTGTTTGGGTAAAAATTACATTTTTGTTTTATTCTATAAACTACTGACAACATTTCTCCCAAATTTCAAATAAAAATATTGTCATTTAGAGCATTTATTTGCAGAAAATGACAACTGGTCAAAATAACAAAAAAGATGCAGTGTTATCAGAACTCGAATAATGCAAAGAAAATAAGTTCATGTTCATTTTTAAACAACACAATACCAATGTTTTAACTTTGGAAGAGTTCAGAAATCAATATTTGGTGGAATAACCCTGATTCTCAATTACAGCTTTCATGCGTCTTGGCATGCTCTCCACCAGTCTTTCACATTGATGTTGGGGGACTTTATGCCACTCCTGGCGCAAAAATTCAAGCATCTGCCCGATTCCAGCCTTGCTGAAGCACCCCCAGATCATCACCGATCCTCCACCAAATTTCACAGTGGGTGCGAGACACTGTGGCTTGTAGGCCTCTCAAGGTCTCCGTCTAACCATTAGATGACCAGGTGTTGGGCAAAGCTGAAAATTGGACTCATCAGAGAAGATGACCTCACTCCAGTCCTCTACAGTCCAATTCTTATGGTCTTTTGCAAACCTCAGCCGGGCTCTTCTTTGCTTCTCATTGATGAAGGGCTTTTTTCTAGCTTTGAACAACTTCAACCCTGCCCCTAGGAGCCTGTTTCGAACCGTCCTCGCCATGCACTTCACCCCAGCTGCCGTTTGCCATTCTTTTTGTAGGTCACTTGATGTCATCCTACAGTTGTTGAGTGACATTCAAATGAGTTGGTGGTCATCCCGGTCAGTAGAGAGTCGTTTTCGCCCTCTGCTGGTCTGTAGCTTTGTTGTCCCCAATGTCTGCTGCTTGACCTTGTTCTTATGAACTGCCGTCTTTGAAATTTTAAGGATGGAGGCAACCTGATGCTCACTGTATCCCTCTGCCAGTAAAGCCAGAATTGAAACCTTCTTTTCCTGACTCAAAACTTTCCTTTTCAACTCTTTTGGCATGGTCAATAGCAATTTTTTGATTAATATTACTTTTGAGGTACTATTAGCACTGTTATTGCAATCCAGCTGGTCCTATTGCAAGAGGATAGTGATGACCACAGCAGTGTTTTTTTTATAATAATAATAATAATAATATGCCATTTAGCAGACGCTTTTATCCAAAGCGACTTACAGTCATGCGTGCATACATTTTTGTGTATGGGTGGTCCCGGGGATCGAACCCACTACCTTGGCGTTACAAGCGCCGTGCTCTACCAGTTTTACTTTTCCTTTTTAAATAAGATTTGGTTCAGGTGATCACATAATCAGTACCTAATTCAGTAGAATGAGGTGTGCCTGTTTTGGAATTCAACAGACACTGGAATGGAATGGCTGTCATACATGTAGAGATGGTGATTTAAGAAACATTTGCAGTGGTCTCTTAATTTTTCCCACAGCTGTATATGAGGGGGAGTATTTAAGTGCAAAATGCACATTTCAGGTAGAAAACAGAATTGGTCTACTGTTCCTCTCACTCACACAGACTTCCCCTCCCTTACCTTCCCACTCCAGTGTCTTATGGCTGGCGCATCACTTGGCAGTCTCCCTCCCCTATTATCTTAATCAGAGCCCCAAGAAGCCTCATTTGCATTCATATTAGTCTTATAATAATATAATATGCCATTTAGCAGACGCTTTTATCCAAAGCGACTTACAGTCATGCGTGCATACATTTTTGTGTATGGGTGGCCCCGGGGATCGAACCCACTACCTTGGCGTTACAAGCGCCGTGCTCTACCAGCTGAGCTACAGAGGACCAATAGCCTTGGCAATAGATCCACATACATCTCCTAATGGAAGTTAGATCTCTACCCCCCATATTGGCACTCCCCAGAAGGAGCAGTTCTCCATAGTAATTAATGGATTTATACAGTATTTCAATGAAATGTTTCAAGGACAGAATTACATGTATTTAAGTATGTTTTTGTTCATTTTTTTTTTTTTTAGCTCACATAATATAATTTAAAGTATGCATTAAGGTGTCTGTAATATAATACATGTGGAAAAAACGAATGTAGACATTAATAAATTGATTTATACAGCTTCCAAGTTGGAGGCAAGGTGACTCCCTATCGGTAATCTAGTGTAGGCC
This sequence comes from Coregonus clupeaformis, assembly GCF_020615455.1. Classification (NCBI taxonomy): domain Eukaryota; kingdom Metazoa; phylum Chordata; class Actinopteri; order Salmoniformes; family Salmonidae; genus Coregonus; species Coregonus clupeaformis. The sequence goes on from NC_059205.1 coordinate 44,069,498, forward strand.
TATATATAAATAATTGGGTTGAACCCAGGTAAGGACAAGTTATGATTCCATGCAGATGCTTTAGAAAATAAACAGATTCATGGGACCAGCACTGTTGCTAACGAGCTCTGAATGTGTCTCATTGTTGTATATTTGATGAATTTGTACCTTTCCTCTGCATATAGTGTATTTTTTTGTGGTATTGTGTGTTGTCCTGTTCACTGTTGCATTGTTATGCCTCTTGGCAAGGTTGTCATTGTAAAGGATAATTATTTATCAATTTACTTATCTGGTTAAATATAAAATAAAATACATATCTGGTCCCTTAGTTTAGAATTCTTCCTCTTTTATTCAAAGTTTTGGGATATTAGAATCCTCTTGTCTTAACTGTCTACCTTCAACCTCTCCTAACCACCTCGTCCTATTGTGAGATCATGAGTGCACGTGCTGCAACAGATGGGGGACACAAAAGGTTGTTTCCCCAGGGATGTGCTGGGGGACCGGGATCTGGAAGAGGAGGGGGGTTGTGATAATCAATAACTCCCAAACCCCAACACCTGTCTGGGGCTGGATGGTCCAGCTCACTCTCCTGGAGGTGGGTCTTCCAAGGATGGCCTGGTTCAGTCTATTTCAACCTCTGCCTTCCAACTTCATCCCTGTATATCTTGGACTTGGGCCTCATTCCATTCTCCCCCTTCTTCCATCGCCCCATTCCCTTCATCCTCCCTTATACCCCCCCTACCTTTTTACTCTACTGTATATTGAACAGAAACTAAATGAAAAGGGACACGACGGCACAAAACCTCCCTTTCCCTCTGAGATGCTTCCAATGAACTAGGCCAGTACAACACAGCAAACGTTGCAGAAAACCTTTAAAAACATAATGACAATGTACAAAGACTCTTGAAGCTGAGTTAACTAGAGCTCCATTTGTCATTTTTAATGGTGGGGTGTGGAGTGGGACAGTGTTTTGAGCTCTTGACCCTGTTTGGCCCCAGTGCGCCACAGTGGATTTACGAGGTCCGCCTAGCTCTTATTTGTCATGCCTCGGTCCCCAGTACCAGCACTGTCACCTCTGACCCCCAGGGCCAGCTCCAGAGGAGGGCTGCAGCCCAAGCCAATCTATCCTTGTTTACTGTCCTCACCCTGGGGAAGGAAGAGAGGAGAGGAGGTAACAATAATGCTGGAGCAGGAGCACATCCTCCCCCAGACCCTCACACTATAGGCATGCCGATACATACAGTGGGGAGAACAAGTATTTGATACACTGCCGATTTTGCAGGTTTTCCTACTTACAAAGCATGTAGAGGTCTGTAATTTTTATCATAGGTTCACTTCAACTGTGAGAGACAGAATCTAAAACAAAAATCCAGAAAATCACATTGTATGATTTTTAAGTAATTAATTTGCATTTTATTGCATGACATAAGTATTTGATACATCAGAAAAGCAGAACTTAATATTTGGTACAGAAACTTTTGTTTGCAATTACAGAGATCATACGTTTCCTGTAGGTCTTGACCAGGTTTGCACACACTGCAGCAGGGATTTTGGCCCACTCCTCCATACAGACCTTCTCCAGATCCTTCAGGTTTCGGGGGCTGTCGCTGGGCAATACGGACTTTCAGCTCCCTCCAAAGATTTTCTATTGGGTTCAGGTCTGGATACTGGCTAGGCCACTCCAGGACCTTGAGATGCTTCTTACGGAGCCACTCCTTAGTAGCCCTGGCTGTGTGTTTCGGGTCATTGTCATGCTGGAAGACCCAGCCACGACCCATCTTCAATGCTCTTACTGAGGGAAGGAGGTTGTTGGCCAAGATCTCGCGATACATGGCCCCATCCATCCTCCCCTCAATACGGTGCAGTCGTCCTGTCCCCTTCGCAGAAAAGCATCCCCAAAGAATGATGTTTCCACCTCCATGCTTCACGGTTGGGATGGTGTTAAAATCAAATCAAATCAAATCAATTTTTATTGGCCACATGCGCCGAATACAACAGGTGCAGACATTACAGTGAAATGCTTACTTACAGCCCTTAACCAACAGTTCATTTATTTTAAATAAAAAAGTAAAATAAAACAACAACACAAAAGTGTTGAGAAAAAAAGAGCAGAAGTAAAATAAAATAACAGTAGGGAGGCTATATATACAGGGGGGTACCGGTGCAGAGTCAATGTGTGGGGGCACCGGCTAGTTGAGGTAGTTGAAGTAATATGTACATGTGGGTAGAGTTAAAGTGACTATGCATAAATAATTAACAGAGTAGCAGCAGCGTAAAAAGATGGGGTGGGGGGGCAGTGCAAATAGTCCGGGTAGCCATGGTTAGCTGTTCAGGAGTCTTATGGCTTGGGGGTAGAAGCTGTTGAGAAGTCTTTTGGACCTAGACTTGGGGTTGTACTCATCCTTCTTCTTCCTCCAAACACGGCGAGTGGAGTTTAGACCAAAAAGCTCTATTTTCTATAGTCTTGGCCATTGTGGAGAGGTTGGAGTCTGTTTGATTGAGTGTGTGGACAGGTGTCTTTTATACAGGTAACGAGTTCAAACAGGTGCAGTTAATACAGGTAATGAGTGGAGAACAGGAGGGCTTCTTAAAGAAAAACTAACAGGTCTGTGAGAGCCGGAATTCTTACTGGTTGGTAGGTGATCAAATACTTATGTCATGCAATAAAATGCAAATTAATTACTTAAAAATCATACAATGTGATTTTCTGGATTTTTGTTTTAGATTCCGTCTCTCACAGTTGAATTGTAAAATCGGCAGTGTATCAAATACTTGTTCTCCCCACTGTAGGTAGACACACACACACCTTTTGTACGTACACACAAATCACACACACAATCACACACACACAAAGATCCACACAAAGAGTCACACTATATGAAATGCTTTGAAAGGCTGGTCATGGCTCACATCAACACTATCATCCCAGACACCCTGGACTCACTCCAATTCGCATACAGCCCCAACAGATCCAATAATAACGCAATCTCTATTGCACTCCACACTGCCCTCTCCCACCTGGACAAGAAGAACACCTATGTGAGAATGCTGTTCCTTGACTACAACTCAGCGTTGAACACCATAGTGCCTTCCAAGCTCATCACTGAGCTAAGAACCCTGGGAATAAACACCTCCTTCTGCAACTGGATCCTGGACTTCCTGACGGGCCACCCCCAGGTGGTAAGGGTAGGCAACAACCTATCCACTACGCTGACTCTCAACACGGTGGCCCCTCAGGGGTGCGTGTTCAGTCCCCTCCTATACTTCCTGTTTACCCACGGCTGCGTGGCCGTGCACGACTCTAACACCATCATTAAGTTTGCAGATGAGACGATGGTGGTAGGCCTGATCACCGACGCTGATGAGACAGCCTACAGGGAGGAGGTCAGAGACCTGGCAGTGTGGTGCCAGGACAACAACCTCTCCCTCAACATCACAAGACAAAGGAGCTGATCGTGGACTACAGGAAACGGAGGGCCGAGCACACCCCCATCCACATCGTCGGTGTCCACATCACTAAGGAATTATCATGGTCCACACACGCCAACACAGTCGTGAAGAAGGCACAACAAGGCCTCTCCCCCCTCAGGAGGCTGAAAAGATTAGGCATGGGACCTCAGATCCTCAAAAAGTTATAGAGCTGCACCACTGAGAGCATCTTGGCTGGCTTCATCACCGCTTGGTACAGCAACTGCTTGACATCCGACCACAAGGCACTACAGAGGGTGGTGAGTATGGCCCAGTACATCACTGGGGCCGAGCTCCCTGCCATTCAGGACTTCTATACCAGGCGGTGTCAGAGGAAGACCCTAAAAATTGCCAAAGACTCCAGCACCCAAGTCGTAGACTGATCTCTCTGCTACCGCACAGCAAGCGGTACCGATGCACCAAGTCTAGAACCAACAGGACCCTGAACAGCTTCTACCCCCAAGCCATAACATTTTTACATTTACATTTTAGTCATTTTAGCAGACACTCTTATCCAGAGCGACTTACAGTTAGTGAATACATATATTATTATTATTTTTTTATACTGGCCCCCCGTGGGAATCGAACCCGCAACCCTGGCGTTACAAACGCCATGCTCTATCAACTGAGCTACATCCCTGCCGGCCATTCCCTCCCCTACCCTGGACGACGCTGGGCCAATTGTGCGCCGCCCATAAGATTGCTAAATAGTTAGTCCGGGTAGCTATTGGTTAACTATTTGACTGTCTGCATTGACCCTTTTTGCACTAACACTTTTGACTCATCACATACGCTGCTGTTATTGTTTATTATCTATCCTGTTGCCTAGTCACTTTATCCCTACCTATAGTATATGTACATATCTACCTCAATTACCTCAGCACATCGACTTGGTACTGGTACCCCGTATATACAGTATAGGCAAGTTATCGTTACTCATTATGTATTTATTCCTACTGTTATTAATTTTCTATTATTCTATTTCTTTTTTTTTCTCTCTGCATTGTTGGGAAGGGCCCGTAAGCATTTCAATTATTCAAAATACAGCAGCACAAGCACTCACCCACTCCAAGAGTTTGAGTCCAATACTGCAAAAGCACATTGGTTTACACAAAAGTCATAGTAGAGTAATGTGCCAGTCTTGCCAGTGTGTGTGTGTGTGTGTGTGTGTGTGTGTGTGTGTGTGTGTGTGTGTGTGTGTGTGTGTGTGTGTGTGTGTGTGTGTGTGTGTGTGTGTGTGTGTGTGTGTGTGTGTGTGTGTGTGTATGTGTGTGTGTGGACTTGTTTAACTATTCTTGTCACTGGGGACATTTTGTTAGTCCCAACGAGGTCAAATGCTATTTCTAGGGGGTTTAGGGTTAAGATTAGAATTAGTGTTAGGGTTAGAATTACGTTAAGGGTTAGGGTTAGGAGCTAGAGGTAGTTTTAGGGTTAGGGTTAGGAGCTAGGGTTAGGTTTAAGTTTTTGGGTTAAGGTTAGGTTTTTGGGTTAAGGTTAGGGTTAGGGTTAGGGTAAGAGTACGGGTTAGGTTTCTATCATCTAAACTGAAACAAGGTAGGAACACAAAATCAGAATCCCTCACTTTCACTTGATGTGTGATCAGTGGTCTGGGTTGATTCGATCTGGTGTGTGTTCAGATCTCTGTGAGATGTGGGTGTTGTGTGTGTTCTAGTGTTTGTTGTGTGTTCAGATCTCTGTGAGATGTGTGTGTTCTGGTGTGTGTTGTGTGTTGTGTGTTCAGATCTCTGTGAGATGTGTGTGTTCTGGTGTTTGTTGCGTGTTCAGATCTCTGTGAGATGTGGGTGTTGTGTGTGTTCTAGTGTTTGTTGTGTGTTCAGATCTCTGTGAGATGTGTGTGTTCTGGTGTGTGTTGTGTGTTGTGTGTTCAGATCTCTGTGAGATGTGTGTGTTCTGGTGTTTGTTGCGTGTTCAGATCTCTGCGAGATGTGTGTGTTCTGGTGTTTATTGCGTGTTCAGATCTCTGTGAGATGTGTGTGTTGTGTGCGTTCTGGTGTTTGTTGCATATTCAGATCTCTGTGAGATGTGTGTGTTGTGTGTGTTTCTGTGAGAGGGCTGTACATTTATCATGCTTTTGACCTGTAAACATCAGCATGGTTGGTCCACATCACCATGAAATAAACCAATGTTCTGTGACCTTTCTATTCCTCTTCATTCAATCAACCTACTGGTGTGGCAGCAGAGAGAACCAAAGCACTAGAACTGGTGTGAATGAGTGGGGGCTGGGTCGAAGACAAGGGCTGATGATGATAGATCCATTATGAATGCGTGAAAATGAAACGTCCAACTCAATAAATATACACGCACACAGGCTCAGATGACAGAGAATGGAGGATGGTCTCTCTCGTACCCAGGCCCCTGGGGGGATGGAATCGTTAGTAGGTTCTGTTCAGCCTGTTCATTTATATTCAGTGGGACGCTACCATGTTAGAGACAGGGCTGAATACAGATGTGGATTTGGTCTAAGGCTAGAGCAATGTCTACAAAATGGAAGGACCTATTGGAAGGTGTGTGTGTGTGTGTGTGTGTGTGTGTGTGTGTGTGTGTGTGTGTGTGTGTGTGTGTGTGTGTGTGTGTGTGTGTGTGTGTGTGTGTGTGTGTGTGTGTGTGTGTGTGCGAGACAAAGACAGACAGACAGAGAGAAAGAGAGAAAGCACGAGAGAGACACAGAGAAAGAGACAGAGAGAGCGACAGTGTAAGAGACAGAGAGAGAGACAGAGGAGACAGAGAGAGAGACAGACAGAAGGAGACAGAGAGATGATATCCCCCATTGCTCCTCAATACTATTAATGTAATGTAATGCTTGTACAGAGGCTGAGGCACCATTATTTGCTGTAGTGTCACAGTTTGGTTAATAAGTCATTGGCCCATTTTCATTTGTTTCAAGATTCCACAGCTAATTACCATTAATCAACCTACTAACACAGAGAAGCTTCTCTCCTCAACGCTGAATAAGAGCATCATTAGCTGGCTGCAGTGTGCGTGTCTCGCTCCACTGCAGAATGATTGACTGTTAAGCCCTACTCAGTCAGCTGCCATGGGGTTTGTTATGACAGAGAATACACTGCTAACACACATGCACGCGCACACACACACACCATCTCCCAGCAGGAACAACGCTAGCAACCCTGGGCAGGGGAGGCATTACACATTCATCAGGAGAATGAGTAGGATTCTGTGTTTTCACATGCAGAAGTGATTGGTTTTGATAAAAAGGCTTTATCTGCGTTCCCAATGAAAACTATATTTTATGGAAAAAGACGTATGTTTCTGAATGATTTCTGAGCGGCGCATTTTACTGTTCAATTTGTGAAGGATGCTCCTCCCTCACCGCTTTTGCCGTACACGTCACAGGGCATAGCATGGTGCACTAAATCGAACTCCCTCAGTGATAAACCTCTAAGAAAAAAACAAATATTCAGAGCTGAACAGGTGAGTAAGAAATAACAATGCAACAACGACAGCATTTCAACAAGATCCTAAATTCCTCTGACATCTCATCTTCTAAGATCTCTCTCCTTTACCCATTTACCCCTAAACATGATCTAGCTACATCCCTTCTCTCTGATCCAATCTGATATATCCTCTGTATCCTGTGACATTTCACTCCAAGGACTGTGTCCCAAATGGCACCCTATCCCCTATATAGTGCACTACTTTTGACCAGGGCCCATAGGGAAAAGGGTGCCACTTGGGACACACCTAGTCTCCTGCCAGTCAACCTGCATTGTGGAGAAAACGCCAACCCTATCCCAGTCACATAGATGGGATAAAAGTCTAGTGGCAGAGAGAGATAAACAGACCGAAAGAGAGAAACTGAGGTCAAGTCACTCTGGCCTTTCTCTCTGCTTGACACTGATCTCCTGTCATGGGCTGGCCTGAACAGAACCCTGCAAATGAAACATTAGGACAGGATATGAATACAAAACACTTTGAACCTGACTGACTCCAAAGAGCTTGAGTATCCATTGACAGCTGCATTAACTGACTGGGGTATTATGGTATTTGTGTGTTTAGGAAATTGATCATTTGACATGTTTGATTATTGCTCTTCGATGGATAAGGGTAAGGATGTGGTCATGAGGGTTAAAAGGAAAGATTAAAGGTAATATTCAGTTCACTGTGTCAACAATAAACCTGTGATTCTGTGATTTACCCTCCTGTGCCTGACTCCTTCAAATCACATCCAACTGCAGTACGTGCCGTCTCTTGTCCGTGACAGTCTGATCTATTGGGCACACACGTCCCCCTCCTCTGGTCACCCAGGTATCAGCCGTACAGTGGCTGCCTGACCGGAAAGTACAGGTGGCCTACCTTGGCTAAGGACGTGAGGGTGCATGTCTCCTCCTGCTCGGTGTGCGCCCAGAGTAAGGCACCTAGGCACCTCCCAGCGGGTAAGTTACAACCCTTACCAGTTCCACAACAGCCATGGTCCCACTTGTGTATTGACTTTCTTACTGATCTTCCCCTCTCTCAGGGTAACACCACCATCCTGGTCGTCGTTTTCAAAAGCCTGCCGCCTCCTTCCTCTGCCCGGTCTCCCCACGGCCCTGCAGACTGCGGAGGCCCTGTTTACTCACGTCTTCCGGCACTATGGGGTGCCAGAGGACATAGTGTCTGACCGGGGTCCCCAGTTTACATCCAGGGTCTGGAAGGCGTTCATGGAACGTCTGGGGGTCTCGGTCAGCCTGACCTCTGGGTCTCACCCCGAGTCTAATGGACAGGTGGAACGGGTGAATCAAGATGTGGGTAGGTTCCTGCGGTCCTACTGCCAGGACCGGCCGGGGGAGTGGTTGGTGTTCTTGCCATGGACCGAATAAACCTGTTATTCTATGATTTACCCTCCTGCGCCTGAGTCCTTCAAATCACATCACCACACACACACACACACACACCCTGACCTTCAGATATTAACTGTGACCTTTAAGAGCGATCTTCTCTCCCAGCATGCGTCATCACATCAATAAACATTGCCTTCAGACATGGCTCAAGCCATTATCGGTGTGTCACAGTCTACCTGACAGCATACACACACACACACACACACAATCACAAACACACACACACACACTGCAGGCCCTGAGCATCCCCATCAGTGGAGGCTCCTCAGACGAGGAAGGGGAGGACCATCCACCTCAGTGAATTTCATAAAAATAAAAATAGTGAAATATTAAAAAAGTTATCCTTTTAGATAAAACTATACTAAACATATTCACATGTCACCAAATAATTGATTAAAACACACTGTTTTGCAATGAAGGTCTACAGTAGCCTCAGCAGCACTCTGTAGGGTAGCACCATGGTGTAGCCGGAGGATAGCTAGCTTCTGTCCTCCTCTGGGTATATTGACTTCAATACAAAACCTAGGAGGCTCATGGTTCTCACCCCCTTCCATAGACTTACACAGTAATTATGACAACTTCCGGAGGACATCCTCCAACCTATCAGAGCTCTTGCAGCATGAACTGACATGTTGTCCACCTAATTAAAGGATCAGAGAATGAATATAGTACTGGAAGCATGAGCTACAGCTAGCTAGCACTGCAGTGTATAAAATGTGGTGAGTAGTTGACTCAAAGAGAAAGACAAGTTGAACAGTTTTGAACAAATTATTTTCTTCAAAAATTAAGGAAATGCAAGAGAGAGAGAGAGAGCTAGCTATATTTCATAGTATATATTTTTTCACTTTAACTTACTTAGCTAGTTTAGCCTACTCAAACACCCGGCTCAAACAGAGAGGGATGCTATGTTAGCTAGCTGTCTATGGCTATCCAACACTGGAAATCTTCCAAGTCAAGGTAAGCTTTTGGTTTTATTAATTTATTGCCACCGGGACCCACTGGTGTAACTGCTAAACTGTTTGCTGCTGACTGTACAATGTCACTGTACTGCATGATTGTAGCGGGTTTACTAACGCGTTAGTTCTAGTAGCTATGATGACTATGATGTGACAACGATGTAGGCTGTGTTGTAGTGGTTAGCGGTCATATGAAGGTTTGGCATGGAAAGGTTTTTTCGCATTGTCACAGACAGCTGGTGTGTTGTGCGCTGAAGTCCACAAGCGAAGGGAAAAGGTGAGAGGAGGAGAGCACGTAGATAGATGTGAGAAGGAATTATATATACAAGCTGTTTGTATGTGGTTGCTATGAAAATGAACTGTGTGGGCATGTGATCAGGGGTGTATTCATTGCACCGATTCTGTTGAAAATGTTTCTCAAACGGAACGAAACAGGGATAAACTTGAATTTGTCCAATAGAAACTCTTGTTTGCAACTGTTGGACTAATGATTATACCCTAGATCAGCTAGATGTAGGCAAGAGTGTGCAGGGCAGTATTGAATGTGTCACTGTCTGTCACCATGATTACTCCAAATTCTCTCAACCTGTGCACCTACATTGTAAACTTTAAACCATAGGCTAGGTTGTAGCAACCTCATGATGGGTACAGGGAAAATTATAGTATCATGTAGTAGCCTAAACCTATCGATGTTACATTGAGCTGGGTGAATGAAGTATGAATGACAGTCATCCAATATGCTATTATAGAAATAAGGCCATGTTCCCCCCAAAAATTATCATCCTCCCTCATCTTAAACGGCACCAACCGCCACTGGTCCCCATCCCTGTCAAACTATAAATGTCAAAACTGTGATCCATGGAAAGACAGATCACTGGTGGTGACGTCTAAGGATGTGCACTCCTCTAAGATCTCAATAGGTCGTCTTTTTAGTACTATTCTTCTCTAACCATTTTTTATTTAGAAAGATTGATATACAAGCCATACAATTCTGATAGAGATTTACAATATGTAATCTCAAATGATTGATTATTTAAAAAATAACTCTGTCCCACCGTGTGCCAGTCTTCCACAACCATGCAGGGCTAAATCATATGCATTTATGTTCCTTCTTTAATGCATTTTTGGAATCGCAAATGCTGTCATTACAAACCACAAATGTATCCTACAAAACTACTTCAGGTGGGGGAAAAATTCCCCCAGATTTGCAAAATACTACATAGAAATGTCCCTACACTTCCAACACTTCCAAGTGCACAACGCTTGTTTTCCAACACTCCCTGTTGCTTCCTGAAATCATGGCTGACAGCTGCAGTACAGGTGTATTGTTAGATGAAAAATGCTGCCGCTGTAGACTAGCTCCCTCTTGTGTGTGTGTGTGTGTGTGTGTGTGTGTGTGTATGTGTGTGTGTGTGTGTGTGTGTGTGTGTGTGTGTGTGTGTGTGTGTGTGTGTGTGTGTGTGTGTGTGTGTGTGTGTGTGTGTGTGTGTGTGTGTGTGTGACACAAGCTCAGTCACCACTCAGTCCCAACAGTTACAATTACCCTTTCTATCACAGATGACAACTTGTAGTTTGAACTGTCCCTGCACAGGTGAACGATTGTAGGCTCCACACTGTCACAGTACAATACCCTGCAGGACCACATTTAAGTTGTCTGGAGACAATAGCTGTCTAAAACACCAGACAGTCAGGGGCCATGGTAAATTAATTTGGGTTGCCAAGGAAACCAGTGGCTGCAGAGGGAACAAAATGTATCTAGCAGGCACAGGTTTCATTTCAAATTGAGAACAGAAATGTATACTGAACAAAAATATAAACTCAACATGTAAAGTATTGGTCCCATGTTTCATGAGCTGAAACTAAAGATCCCAGAAATGTTCCATATGCACAAAAACCTTATTTCTCTAATTTTGTGCACAAATTTGTTTACATCCCTGTTAGTGAGCATTTCTCCTTTGCCAAGATAATCCATCCACCTGACAGGTGTGGCATATAAAGAAGCTGATTAAACATCATGATCACTACACAGGTGCACCCTGTACAGGGGACAATAAAAGGCCACTAAAATGTGCAGTTTTGTCACATAACACAATGCCACAGATGTCTCAAGTTTTGAGGGAGCGTGCAATTGACATGTTGACTGCAGGAATGTCCACCAGAGCTATTGCCAGAAAATTCTATCTTCATTTCTCTACCATAAGCCGCCTCCAATGTCGTTTTTGAGAATCTGGCAGTACGTCCAACCAGCCTCACAATCGCAGGCCACGTGTAATCACGCCAGCCCATGACCTCCACATCCGGCTTCTTTACCTGCGGGACAAAAATGTAAATGTAAATCTGAGACCAGCCACCCGGACAGCTGGTGAAACTGAGGAGTATTTCTGTCTGTAATAAAGCCCTTTTGTGGGGAGAAACTCATTCTGTTTGGCTGGGCCTGGCTCCCCAGTGGGTGGGTCTATGCCCTCCCAGGCCCACCCATGGCTGCGCCCCTGCCCAGTCATGTGAAATCCATAGATTAGGGCCTAATTAATTTATTTCAATTGACTGATTTCCTTATATGAACTGCAACTCAGTAAAATCGTTGAAAATGTTGCATGGCTTGATGATTAGTTGATTATTTGAATCAGCTGTGTAGTGAAAGGGCAAAAATCTAAACATGCACCGCTTGGGGTCCCGAGAACCGGGTTTGGGAAACCCTGTTGTAGTGTCATGTAAATGCACATAATGCTCATTCTAGACACTCAGGGCTCCTGAGTGGCGCAGCAGTCTAAGGCACTGCATCTCAGTGCTAGAGGCGTCACTACAGACCCTGGTTTCGATTCCAGGTGCACAATTGGCCAAGTGCACAATTGGCCCAGCGTCGTCTGGGTTTGGGCAGGGTAGGCTGTCATTGTAAATAAGAATTTGTTCTTAACTTACTTGCCTGGTTAAATAAAAAGAGTATTTTTTAAATATTCCCCATGTAATGTTAATGAGGAGCTAACATGGCTGCAATATAATGTTGAAGTGTCAGGTAAATGCATGTAGAAACCACATTGGCCCAACTCTCTAAATACATGTCTCTGGTTCATATACAGTCATTGCTCTGGGCCCAGATTCACAAAACCTTCTTAAGAAGAAATGTCTTCTTAACTGCAATGTTTCCCTTAATTATAGACTTAAGAAGAAAGTTAAGCAAAGTTGCTATTCCTCAAAAATGTTCTTGAAAATTCTCTTGTGCTATTTGTTATGTTTCTCCTTAAGCAAAACGTTTTTGGAAATGCTCTTAATTCCAAGACAGCTAAACCCTTGACTTAAACTCAGGGCAGTGAGAGAAAAGTTTCAGTAATGATTATTTTAAACCCAATAACATGTTTTAGAACAGTATTATAAGTAAGAAAGTATGAAAATGTATGCACTCACTAACTGTAAGTCGCTCTGGATAAGAGCGTCTGCTAAAATGACTAAAACAAAAAGAAATATGCTAACATATATAATATAATAATATGCCATTTAGCAGACGCTTTTATCCAAAGCGACTTACAGTCATGCGTGCATACATTTTTTTTTTTTTTGTGTATGGGTGGTCCCGGGGATCGAACCAACTACCTTGGCGTTACAAGCGCCGTGCTCTACCAGCTGAGCTACAGAGGACCATGATTGCCATTTCTAGCTAAATAGCTAGCTAAAACGGTTACCTAGCAACACACATCTTAAGAAGATTTGTAAGAAAGATATTTGAGAAGTTTGCAAGAAAATCATTCAAACTTAAGATATTGTTGAGGAATTGCATTTACGAACTATCTTATGAAATTCTTATTTTTTTCCTTAAGAAGCTTCTTAAATTTTGTGAATCTGGGTTCTGGTTACTCTCCCGAGTGGCGCAGTGGTCTAATGCACAGCATTGCAGTGCTAGCTGTGGCACTAGAGATCCTGGTTTGAATCCAGGCTCTGTTGTAGCCGGCCTTGACCAGGAGACCCATGGGGCGGCGCACAATTGGCCCAGCGTCGTCCACTGTAGGGAATGGCCGGCAGCGATGTAGCTCAGTTGGTAGAGCATGGCGTTTGCAACGCCTGGGTTGTGGGTTCAATTCCCACGGGGGGCCAGTATGAAATAATAATGTATGCACTCACTAACTGTAAGTCGCTCTGGATAAGAGCGTCTGCTAAATGACTAAAATGTAAATGTAGTACGCCTATCTTTGTCTGTAACTTCTGTGTTGGATGACGTCACAGGGTTTCCTCGGTAACGCGCTCTTGAATTCAACACACAGAGCTATCGAAGGGGACAGCCGCGTGAAATTCAATACGAGGGGACAGGACCACTTGACAGGGGTCGTACATCCAGGCAAGTGGACGTAGGTAACTTTTAATCAAACAAATCGTCAATGAAGAGATGCTTTCAGCACCTCACGTGATTAGACAGTCGTTTTTCTTCCCTGCGCACTGCACAGATTTGCTTTCCAAAATTGACGTCCACTAAACTTTAATGGAATAAGTTGCACATTGCGTGGTTTAAAAAAAGGAAGAGCAAATTCCATAACTCTTAGAGGGCAATAGAACACTACCGCATTGGCCCTTTTTATGGTCTTATCTGGATTTGATTATACAGATAGACAGGGAAATTGAGGTTTTGGGCGCATAGGTATTTTATATCAGCTAATCACATACATGGTGCTTTCAAGACAACTGGGAACTCTTAAGAAAACGAGTTGAAATCATGGTGTCAGTGATCTTCAGGTCAGAAAGTGGTTGATGCATGCAACGTCTGAGCAGGGGAATGCTGTTTGGATGTTATACCGCGTTCAAAACAACTGGGAACTGAGATTTCCAAGTTCCCAGTTGTTTTGAATGCAACATTAAATGACGCGCGCAGGGCGGGTCCTTGCCGCCCATCTATGATTGGTTCAGATTTGGTCCGGACAGGACCAAAAACCAATGTCCGTCGATGTGGAAATCAAGGCCGGTCCGGACTGCATAAAAAAAACATCCAAAAGGTGTCAGTGTTGGTCTGTGCTTACTGATGTGTAGCCTACAGTTGCCTGAAATTAACTTTTATGAATGCCTATCTACGTGGTAAGCCTACCGTTTGTAAAACACCAAAAGAAAGATGTCCAAAAGACGTCAGTTCGTGCTTACTGGGGTGTAGCCTACCATGTCAGCCTGCAATGGAATTTTATGAATGCCCATCCATGTGGTAGGCCCACCGTTTGTAAAACAGGCAGTTGCATTGGATTTATTAGTCCTGATTCCTGTAACTAATACATTTGGCTGTTTAAGCTCTGAATATCAGCTGGCCAACTTTATCAGGAGTTATCGCAAGTCTATTTTCAGTGTGTTTTCACAGCGGGAAATGCTGAAGTATTTGATTTTCCGCTATGATCAGTTTGTCAAAAATTGACGGATACAAACTTGAAACCACTTATCATGACAATGGGGTGAAACTGTTGTCCAGGAGTTGTTATTGTCCATTCCATATTGTCCATTTTACTTTGACCTGTCCTGTTTTTAGGATATGTTGTTTGTTAACATTACATTTTTTATTTGATTGGGCGCCATTTAGTTTAGGCTATTTGATCGGAGAAACCTGCATGATGTAAAAAGTGTCCGTCTCATTACATTGTCATACATTTTATCTCCAGCCTGTAGGCTACAGAAAAGGTCACATACTTTTTCTACCATATCCTATATCTGCTACATGATTTATGTTACATTATTTTTTTGACTAAATGTTGGTGGAGCGCTGCAGCGATGAGTCTCTCCAATAGCACCCTGGAGAGACGAGCTGGGAATGGACAAGCAAAATATTTTGCGCCCCTGCCTAAAAAGCCCTTATGCCACAAATTGTCATTGTTTTGGGGCAGAATTATGTGAGGTTTTATGTGTTGTTGTTGGAGGTGTCAATCTGCCGCCATAGGCAGCCGCCTAGTCCTGCCTAATGAGCGGGCCGGCCGTGGATGCGAGTAACCAGTTTTGTTCAGCACATTTCAATACATCCGGGTATATGTGGTTCTCTGTAGCTCAGCTGGTAGAGCACGGCACTTGTAACGCCAAGGTAGTGGGTTCAATCCCTGGGACCACCCATACAAAATAAATGTATGCAGGCATGACTGTAAGTCGCTTTGGATAAAAGCATCTGCTAAATGGCATATTATTATATTATATGAAGCACACTGGTAAAACACTGGGTGTTGCAGTAATGAACATTTACCAACAGATGGCATCAACGTGCCATCTTACACCCATAAGATCTTCCCTTTTATGAGAAGGACAGTGTTTGTCATTTCACTAACACAACAAACTTAGTAATACTATCCAACATGAACAGTTTAGGCTTTTTCAGATATAAAATTAACAACAAATTATTATACTGAGTCCATTTGTCTCAGTCTCGTCACTTTCCCCTTTTTCTTCAATGATGGTCAAGTCCTCAGTAAAGATATTCAGTGCATTTCTGTCATTTCTGTATTTTTTTACTCTTGTCAACAGTCCATAATAGGAAACCTACAGATTAAGTATCTTAGGTGGCTGGGACAGCCGTCCACAGCGTGAAAAGACTGGGGGCTTTTCTGTGAGGACTCCGGGGATCACGCGCAGGGTTGTCACCTGACTGTCTGAGGGGAGTGTTGATGGGCGAGGGAGCTGCCGCCCTGTGATCCCCTTGTTCTTCACCCAGAGCCTCAGGCCCCACGTGACTTGCTGTCCGTCATTTGTTTTAGCGACCTCTATGAACGTCTGGGTTCTGAGTAGGTGCTGGCTCAGCAACCCAGAGATTAACCCTGTTACGACGGTACAGTGAACCATTCACTTCGACCAAGTAGAAGCGTGGTGCAACTTTCTGCACACAGGATCCGAGTCTCCAGAGGCCCGTCCAGTCTCCTGGTAGAGCTGTTTTTAAGCGCTGGGCCGACCTTCTATCCTAGGCTGGTCACAAGAAAGAGCTGTCGATTTCGGATGTTTGAAAAGGTCCTGAGGACGTCGATATATGCCTTCATCGGTGCTCCCCAGTCTTTCTTTTTTTTGTGATGGCACAGCACTGGGCTCAAACTCACAAGGCAGTTCACAATTCTCTAGCAAGCAGGGAGAGTACTTGATGATGCTTAATGGAAACAGTGCATTGTTTTTAATTATTTAGTTTTAAACCTTCCCCAAACCATAGCCCTAAACTTAAACACTCTGAATTAATACCTAAAAAATAAATAAAATTGAGTTGTTTCTGTTTTAACCCTGTAACCATGTGGAATTAACCCTGTAGCCATGTAGAATTAATGTGTAAAAAAATAGACATTCATCCAATTCAGTCAAATTCTGATGTAAAACTATGAGATCAGGTTGGCCTTCCGTTGGGGTATTGCACCGCTGTAGGACCGCTTTCCAGGCATCCTTGCCCTCACAGAGCTTTTTTGCAGAGGTTCTTTGCGATTTTGACCACCGACTCGGCCCTCCCATTAGCTTTTGGGTGTCGTGGCGAGGAGGTGCTCGAATTCCCATTCTGCAGCAAATTTCCTGAACTCAAAGCAAGTGAATTGGGGTCCATTATCTGAGATGACCCTATCTGGCTGGCCATAGCGGGAAAACTTGGCTTGGCGTGTTGACACACTGGTGGTTTGTTGTGGCCGAGTATTGGTGCTAAACCGTGTTGTTGGAGTCCGGCATGCTAGCTGGCTGTGGCGTCTTATGACTAGGTGCCCTGGACGATTTTCACGGAAGAATACTGTACCAAGTTAGCTAGCTGAATAAATGAAGTTAGTCTATTCCTAGAAAACATTGAACCACTGTAGTTTACAACAATTATAGTTTCTGAGGTGGAAGTTGGGAGAGTTATATTTGGGTGTTGTGGTGAGGGAGGCCCCGCTCTCTCCTTTCCCAGATGTTTAGTTCATTTTATTCCGATCTCCTTTGCATTATTGTAGCCATTTTCTGTAGCCTGTCAACTATGCCTCTGTCTATCCCTGTTCTCTCCTCTCCGCACAGGCTATACAAACGCCTCACACCGCGTGGCTGCTGCCTCTCTAACCTGGTGGTCCCTGCACGCACCACCCACGTGGAGTTCCAGGTCTCAGGCAGCCTCTGGAACTGCCGTTCTGCTGCCAACAAGGCAGAGTTCATCTCAGCCTATGCTACCCTCCAGTCCCTCGACTTCTTGGCGCTGACGGAAACATGGATTAACACTGAAAACACTGCTACTCCTACTGCTCTCTCCTCGTCTGACCATGTGTTCTCGCATACCCCGAGAGCATCTGGTCAGAGGGGTGGTGGCACAGGAATCCTCATCTCTCCCAAGTGGACATTCTCTATTTTTCCCCTGACCCATCTGTCTATCTCCTCATTTGAATTCCATGCTGTCACAGTCATTAGCCCATTTAAGCTTAACAACCTTGTCATTTATCGCCCTCCAGGTTCCCTCGGAGAGTTCATCAATGAGCTTGACGCCTTGATAAGTTCCTTTCCTGAGGATGGCTCACCCCTCACAGTTCTGGGGGACTTCAACCTCCCTACGTCTACCTTTGACTCATTTCTCTCTGCCTCCTTCTTTCCACTCCTCTCCTCTTTTGACCTCACCCTCTCACCGTCCCCCCCTACTCACAAGGCAGGCAATACGCTTGACCTCATCTTTACTAGATGCTGTTCTTCTACTAATCTCACTGCAACTCCCCTCCATGTCTCCGACCACTACTTTGTATCCTTTTCTCTCTCGCTCTCCTCCAACACTACTCACTCTGCCCCTACTCAGATGGTAATGCGCCGTCGCAACCTTCGCTTTCTCTCTCCCGCTACTCTCTCCTCTTCCATCCTATCATCTCTTCCCTCTGCTCAATCCTTCTCCCTCCAATCTCCTGATTCTGCCTCCTCAACCCTCCTCTCCTCCCTTTCTGCATCCTTTGACTCTCTATGTCCCCTATCCTCCCGGCCGGCTCGGTCCTCCCCTCCAGCTCCGTGGCTTGATGACTCATTGCGAGCTCACAGAACAGGACTCCGGGCAGCCGAGCGGAAATGGAGGAACACTAGACTCCCTGCGGACCTGGCATCTTTTCACTCCCTCCTCTCTACATTTTCTTCATCTGTTTCTGCTGCTAAGGCCACTTTCTACCACTCTAAATTCCAAGCATCTGCCTCTAACCCTTGGAAACTCTTTGCCACCTTCTCCTCCCTGCTGAATCCTCCTCCCCCCCTCCCTCTCTGTGGATGACTTCGTCAACCATTTTGAAAAGAAGGTTGACAACATCCGATCCTCGTTTGTTAAGTCAAATGACACTGCTGGTCCTGCTCACACTGCCCTACCCTATGCTTTGACTTCTTTCTCCCCTCTCTCTCCAGATAAAATCTTGCGACTTGTGATAAAACCTGCCCGCTTGACCCTATCCCCTCCTCTCTTCTCCAGACCATCTCCGGTGACCTTCTCCCTTACCTCACCTCGCTGATCAACTCATCCTTGACCGCTGGCTATGTCCCTTCCGTCTTCAAGAGAGCGAGAGTTGCACCCCTTCTCAAAAAAACAACACTCGATCCCTCTGATGTCAACAACTACAGACCAGTATCCTTTCTTTATTTTCTCTCCAAAACTCTTGAGCGTGCCGTCTTTAGCCAACTCTCTTGCTATCTCTCTCAGAATGACCTTCTTGATCCAAACCAGTCAGGTTTCAAGACTGGTCATTCAACTGAGACTGCTCTTCTCTGTGTCACGGAGGCTCTCCGCACTGCTAAAGCTAACTCTCTCTCCTCTGCTCTTGTCCTTCTTGACCTGTCTGCTGCCTTTGATACTGTGAACCATCAGATCCTGCTCTCCACCCTCTCCGAGCTGGGCATCTCCGGCGTGGCTCACTCTTGGATTGCGTCCTACCTGACCGGTTGCTCCTACCAAGTGGCGTGGCGAGAAGCTGTCTCCGCACCACGTGCTCTCACCACTGGTGTCCCCCAGGGGTCAGTTCTAGGCCCTCTCCTATTCTCGCTATACACCAAGTCACTTGCCTCTGTCATATCCTCACATGGCCTCTCCTATCATTGCTACGCAGACGACACACAACTAATCTTCTCCTTTCCCCCTTCTGATAACCAGGTGGCGAATCGCATCTCTGCATGTGGCAGACATATCAGTATGGATGACGGATCACCACCTCAAGCTGAACCTTGGCAAGACGGAGCTGCTCTTCCTACCGGGGAAGGACTGCCCGTTCCATGATCTCGCCATCACGGTTGACAACTCAGTTGTGTCCTCCTCCCAGAGTGCGAAGAGCCTTGGCGTGACCCTGGACAACACCCTGTCGTTCCCCGCTAACATCAAGGCGGTGACCTGATCCTGTAGGTTCATGCTCTACAACATTCGGAGAGTACGACCCTGCCTTACACAGGAAGCGGCACAGGTCCTAATCCAGGCACTTGTCATCTCCCGTCTGGATTACTGCAACTCGCTGTTGGCTGGGCTCCCTGCCTGTGCCATTAAACCCCTACAACTCATCCAGAATGCCGCAGCCCGTCTGGTGTTCAACCTTCCCAAATTCTCTCACGTCACCACGCTCCTCCGCACACTCCACTGGCTTCCAGTTGAAGCTCGCATCTGCTACAAGACCATGGTGCTTGCCTACGGAGCTGTGAGGGGAACGGCACCTCCTTACCTTCAGGCTCTGATCAGTCCCTACACCCAAACGAGGGCATTGCGTTCATCCACCTCTGGCCTGCTGGCTCCCCTACCTCTGCGGAAGCACAGTTCCCGCTCAGCCCAGTCAAAACTGTTCGCTGCTCTGGCACCCCAATGGTGGAACAAGCTCCCTCACGACGCCAGGACAGCGGAGTCACTCACCACCTTCCGGAGACATTTGAAACCCCACCTCTTTAAGGAATACCTGGGATAGGATAAAGTAATCCTTCTACCCCCCTTACCCCCCAAAAAAAACAAAAAAAAACATTGTAAAGTGGTTATCCCACTGGCTATAAGGTGAATGCACCAATTTGTAAGTTGCTCTGGATAAGAGCGTCTGCTAAATGACGTAAATGTAAATGTAAAACTGAGCCTTGCAGCGTTTGATCGTCGACTCTGCTGAGAGGTCGGGGAAGAGGTCAATCTCCCAGAAGTCTGAGTAATGATCAACTAACAGGTGAAAGTCTTTGCCACTGTGCTGAAAGAGATCTAGACTTACTATCTGCCAGGGGCGCAACGGTAGCTTGCGGGACATCATTGTCTCTCTCTGTTGCTCAATAGAATATTCATTGCAGATTGTGCATTTGCTGACATAGTCTTTTATTTCACTGCATTCCTGGCCAATACAGTGTGTCACGTGCTTGTCTGTAATAGGCCTCACCCCCAATGTGACTTGAGTGCACACACGCCAGCATCTCAGGGCGCAGGGACCGGGGGATATCGACTCTCTTACCTTTGAACAGCACCCCATTTTGAACACTGAGCTCCTCTCTGACTGGTCAACATTCTCTGACGGATAGTTTCTTCCTTGCAGTCGGGCCAGCCCATCAGAATCACAGACCTCAATGTCTGGAGGTGCTCGTCACTGCCTGTGTTCTGTCTGATTTGTACAATGTGCTGGTCCGTAACAATGAGGTAATCAGCCTGGTTTATGAGTTCAACATCCACTTGCTCTGTTTGTAAGCTGTACACTGTGTGTTGTTCATGCATAGAGCATGTGTGTGTGTCTGATGCAGTAGCCCTGCTGAGCGTGTCACTCACATACATCTCCGGCCCTGGCTTATACACCACCTTGAGGTTGTAGCTTTGTAGAGCCTGTAGCATGTTCTGCAGGCGTGTTGTCATGCCCGTACAGGTAGTGGTGGAAGCGTTGGCATGCAAACACAATTCTGAGGCACTCCTTCTCTATCTGAGCATAGTTCTGCTCTGTTGAAGTGAGTATCCTGGAGGTGAATTGCTCAGGCTGGCCCTCCTAAATGAAGGGAAGGGGAAAGGGGGATATCTAGTCAGATATCTAGTCTAGTCACAACTGAATGCATTCAACGGAAATGTGTCTTCCGCATTTAACCCAACCCCTCTGAATCAGAGACTTACGGGGGGGCTGCCTTAATCGAAATCCTCGTAATCTGCATGGGAGCAGTTGTTGTTGGGGGTTAACTGCCTTGCTCAAGGGCAGAACGGCAGATTTTTCCACCTTGCTGGCTCAGGGATTCGATCCAGCGACCTTTCGGTTACTGGCCCAACGCTCTTAACCGCTAGGCTACTTGTCGCAACAGCCCAGTTCATACTGGCTCAAATCACTCTGAATCATGACAGGTTTTGACACATCGTAGTATCGCAGGACAGGTGTCTGGGTGATCAGTTACTTTATTTCCCTTACCGCTGTGTCGTGTTTTGGAAGCCAATGCCAATGGTGTCCTTGTCCATGAGCCTCCTTAGTTGCTCAGACACCTCAGAGAGCTGTGGCAGGAACTTGACCAGGTAGGTGACGAATCTGACGAAGTGCTGCACTGCCTTCACGTCAGATGGGTGGGGGGGGGGGGACATGTCCAAGCCAGCCTTCACATTCTCTGAATCGGCCTTCAATCAGGTGGAGGGCAAGATGTGCCCGTGAAAGCGGACCTCTGGCACTTTGAACTGAAGCTTTTTATGCTTAGTCTTAGCTTGACCTGTCTGCATCTGTCTATCAGGGCCAGCAGCTTGGTCGTCGTGATCACAGTCTGCCTCCTCATCACTGTCCCCACAGCCCACTATGATTATGTAATCTACTATGGGTTCCACGCCACTGAGTCCAACCAGCAGCTTGTGCTGTTTCCGCTGATACACCTCTGGATCCACAGAGACCCAAAACGGGAGCTTCAACCACCTCTTTCTGCCCCAGGGTGTCCAAAAGGTGGTCAGGTAGGTGCTGGGCTCGTTGAGCTTGCACTGCAGGAAGGCATCTCTGGCGTCCACGAGTGTGAAGACTCTGTCCTTTGGGAGCTTGTAAAGAACATCCTCCAACATGGGCATAATGTAATGTGAACATCGCATAGCCCGGTTGAGGTGTTAAGGATCAATGCATAGCTGTAGCTTGTCTGGTTTCTTGACGATAACCATATTACTAATCCAGTCTGTAGGCTCGGTGATGGATGTGATGTGGCCATCTGCTTTCATGGCCTCTGGTACTTTGCGGGGTGCACACTGGACTGGCTGGATTGCTGCGTCCAAAGTGGACTTCACCAGGAACTGACTTGACCGGTGCATTGACGACATCATGGTATTTGCTTAGGAGTGTCTCATTGCTCAGGGGCCCAGCCTGGACTTTGTCTATTGTGTTAAGGTCTGCTGGGATGGTGAAGTTAATAAGCCAGAGGTGCTTGCATGTTGACCCTGACAGTAATGGCTGTTGACTAGCCTCAACTATTTCAAACTCAATGGTGTGTTTCTGGCCACACACAACACACTCTGTCACAAACAGGCCTAAACAGGTCATCACCTGGCCTGAATACAGTTTAAGCTTGGTGCTACTCTGTGTTTGTTTGTCTCTGGGCGCGAGCCTCCTTTTGTCTTTAAGGCTCATAACGTTACATGTGGCCCCCAAATCTAGCTGGCATTTTTGTGGTTTATTATTAAGTTGCAGAGTGACAAACCACTTTGCACTCGCTAGCATAAACATCATTCTCAGTGCTGTTTTTCTCTTCATCTGTTTCTGTTTCAATGGAGTGCACTTTACCCTCCTTTCTCTTGCTCTTCAGGCGAAGTGATTAGCTGTGCCACAGGATTTTACACATTTTCCAGTAGGCTGTGCAGTGTTCTTTTCCACGTCCGTGAGAAATGCCACAATATCTGCACGTATTGGGCTGTCTATTGCGGAGTTGGCTGTAGTATTAGCATTTGCTGTGGCAAAGGGGAATTTCCTAGATGGCTGCCTGAATGTAGCATTGACATTGTCCATATGCTGCCTTTCTAGCTCCATGGACCTCATCCGTATAGGAGTAATCTTTGCCACACGGCATGTCTTCACTGCCAAGACCAGTGTCAGGTCCAGTTCGCTCAGCAAACGTCTGCGCGTGCCCTCATCAGCTATGCCAAGCACTATCTTATCGCTGATCAGTTCGTCTCTTAAAGCACCATATTCACGTGTAGCTGCCTTTTCCCTTAGCCTGGTGACAAAGCTGTAAATGGACTCCCCATCCTCCTGTTTGCAACAGCCGAAAACATAACCCTCGTAGATAACATTCTTTGCTGGTTTAAAGTAGTGTTCAAGAGCATCAAGAATAGCTGTTGCGTTACCTTGCTGAGCTGCTGTTAGGTTCAGGTTGTGGTTGTATATGTGTCAGCATTCAGTGCCCATTATAGTCCACAAAGTGGCAGCCACTGCATCATCATCCTTTTCCAGATGTCCAGTAGCTGGTGCATAGTCCTCCCATTCTCCTCTGGACGCATCCCAGTTCGTGCTCCAATCTCCGCTGAGCTTCATAATGGCGGGAGGGGGACTGTTAGCAGCCATGTCTATCCGATGCTAACAACACTGAAGCTAATTGCTTACTAGCAAACTCACAGTAGTTAAGGTGAATTCCGGCAATATTTTACTCAGTTGAATTTTTTGTAAACCCAAACAGTTTGCTCTGATTTGCGGTGGTCATGTTTGGATGTTAAATGACGAGACAGAGTCATTGATGAAAGTAACCAGTTGTATCAGCACATTGCAAGGTTATATGAAGTACACTGGTAAAACACTGGTGTTGCAGTAATGAACATTTACCAACAGATAGCATCAACGTGCCATCTTACACCCATAATAAACGTGATCTCCATTGGTTGATGCATAAAACGCTAATATCAAAATGGCCTCATATGGGTTCAAGGATCAATGGGAATACAAAAAAACTAAAAAAAACTATGTGATTGGGTTGCAAAAATCTGACCAATTATGTTTGGACATAGAATGACCAATTGGAAGCCATAGGAGGTCATTTGAAATAAAATACTCCTTCATATTTCTTCTGTAAATACCAATGAAGGCTGAAGGATGAAAGGCCGAAATGCGCTGGTTTTATCAATAAAGAACTGCTTTTATTAATTTCCACTGGCCTCCAATGGATTTCCTTTTCGTCTGATTCAGTTTGCTCCTCAATTCATACGATATAGGCTTATAGAGAGTGTTTGATAGGCTTTGGAATTTATGGAGAACTTAAAATGACTCCATGCGCCATCTTTGTGAATGCAGTCGTGTCCCCTAGGTTTGTTACTGCGGCGGCAGATGCGGTAGTGGCAGAGGTAAACAATGGCGGACATCAGTGAGCAGTGTGCACCCATCGTGGTGTACCAGGAGGACGTGAGCGAGAACCCTGTCACTGTGCGAACCAAGAGGGAGAGCCTACAAGAGTCTTCACGCACTCCAGCCTGTATGCTTTTCACATGTTAGGGTATCTCTAGTTTAGTAAACTCAGCTAATATTAGGGATGCAGTAGCCTAGCCTTTTGAAAACATGCAGTGTCCCCAAACAAGTGAAATTGTTTACACAATCATGGTGATGTGCATTAGTGTCCCCCACTGTCCCACACACTTCTCTCCAATTACCTCATTGTTATGTTATGATATATAAATATTGAAATAATACAGTGTGAGTTTGTGTTTGTCCTTAATGAGGGTGTGACAGCCTGTTTGGTGGGTTCCATGGGGACCCTCAGTGCAAGGATCGCCCGTTTGCCTCCCCTCTTCAGCTCTGTGAGTGTAGGGCACATGCGCACGCACACACACGCACACACACACCTCATAGTATAGTCTTTGTATCATGACCTGGATGCTGTGTGTTTCAGATGGGTTATGACCCCGGACCGACGCTGCATACTCACCTAGCTGTTATCGCAGAGGGCAAAGGTATGGACACATGGTTTCTTATGAGTTCATGACATTTCAAACAATCCTTATGTCTTCTTATGGCTTCAAGGAATAGGAAAAGGGAAATATAATTTTAGTGGTGGTCTAAAATGGTTTGATATAAGGTTGAGTAATCGTGATATCTCTCCTCCCTCCAGACAGACAAGACAAGCCAGGGTCAAAGTTCACGCGGCTGTCGTCCCAGCAGGACTCGTCCACGTCACTGCAGAATCGCCGGCGCAACATGCCAGCTGAAAAGGTCAGGGCTCACAATTGATGGAGGGAGGAGGATGGTGGTGAGGAGGTGTGACGTATCGCCTGTGAAACTCAAATGTCAACAGCCTATTATGTGAATGGTGTTTTTATCAATAATCATCTGTCCTAATTGAGAACACTGAAGCTGGTTGGTCACATTGTTATCCTGTATACATAATGTTATTACTGGAATAGGCTCTTCTGACGCATTGAACTCATGTGTAAATGACATATTCAACAGACTTGTTACTGATTGAATTAAGAGACGATACTGCATACCAAGCTTAAACTGACAATTAAAATGGGATTTTATGTTGGTATTTTGTGTGTGTTCAAATAGCAATGTGTGTTATCCCAGCAGGCAGAGGAAGTGGGCATGGAAAATCAAAAATGTTCCAGCTGAGATGGTATAATGTGTATCTATCTGCTTTCTCTCTCTTACCGTCAGCGTGAGGTGGGCATGCCCAAGCTGGTGGAGCTGTATCAGCACCCAGGGTTCAGAGATGACATGCCCATGCCCCTGCCACACAGCAACACCTTCTCTACTATCATCACCCACGTAGTGAGGGCACAGCCACACCTCGCTGACAAGGTATTAAACAGCACTGTATCAATAGTCCAGCGGATAGGTGAAATAATTGTTCCATTTTATGATAGAAGTATAAACCTTGGTACACCAATACTAGATACCTTAAGGAACATTTTAAAGATTGGAGGCAGTCTGGGAAGCCTGTCAGTCAACCAGGGTGACCATTTTAATAAAATGGCTGTCATCCGGATTTCCTGTTAGAAGAAAATAGGGTAGAATCGTTCCAAACAATATCATAATGACTTTGTAATGTTATCTATCCTCCAAATAAACCCCACAGATAATATGGACAATACTTCTGATCATAATGTACTCCTAAGACCTAAATAGGGGTCATATTGAGGTCATTTTGACCATTGTCCAGCGGCTATGTGAAGAAATTGTGGGCTTTGTGATAGAGCCACCAAATTTCACACACAGCTAGGGCATGTCTAAATAAGTATTTTTGGCTATAGTGCCATCAGAGATTGTCCATTACTCCCCTGGCGGTCATTTCCAATATGGCCGCTGAAAAATAGGCTAAGAAACCCAATGGAAACGATACAGGTAGGCTAGTCTGTAGCTTGTTACATCTGCTCTGAAATGCATTTACTCACATCACTCAAGAGGATCTAAATGCATATTCTCATGAAACTGAGTGAGATCAAATGGTTATGGTTGGCATTTAGATGCAGCTTGGACGTTTCACCCGTAAAACGAGAATAAATATAATTCACGATTGACAGTGATGATGGCCTATTTTGAAATGAGGTAGGCCTAATTTGGTGTTTGAGGGTATTAAATATACAAACATTTATTCAAGTCAATGTGTAGGTATAGGCAGACGTTGCATTTGAATGATGTGTTTCATGCATATAAAATGATATTATTCAACAGGCTTCTGTGCAAACGTTGATTGAGAAATAATGACGTCATTTTCTTTTTTTTTGCGCTCAGGCACCTAAAAAAATAGCACTACACCACTGAGTATAATAGGTTAAATCTCAGTGGCACTATAGCTAAAAATATTTTTTTGACTTTGACTTACTTTGTGTGAAGGCTGAAAGGTCTCATCATAAAATTATTTTGTTAAAATGGGTTACTTGTCTCTCTGCTGGACATAATGCATTCTTATGTGATTTGACCTAAAGTGACGTGTACAGGGCAGGTTTCCTGTCAGTTTCATAAAATTGGCACAAAACAGAATATCATATTATACAGTGAGGGAAAAAAGTATTTGATCCCCTGCTGATTTTGTACATTTGCCAATTGACAAAGACATGATCAGTCTATAATTTTAATGGTAAGTTTATTTGAACAGTGAGAGACAGAATAACAACAAAATAATCCAGAAACATGTATGTCAAAAATGTTAGAAATTGATTTGCATTTTAATGAGGGAAATAAGTATTTGACCCCTCTGCAAAACATGACTTAGTACTTGGTGGCAAAACCCTTGTTGGCAATCACAGAGGTCAGACGTTTCTTGTAGTTGGCCACCAGGTTTGCACACATCTCAGGAGGGATTTTGGAGGATTCCACTCCTCTTTGCAGATCTTCTCCAAGTCATTAAGGTTTCGAGGCTGACGTTTGGCAACTCGAACCTTCAGCTCCCTCCACAGATTCTCTATGGGATTAAGGTCTGGAGACTGGCTAGGCCACTCCAGGACCTTAATGTGCTTCTTCTTGAGCCACTCCTTTGTTGCCTTGGCCGTGTGTTTTGGGTCATTGTCATGCTGGAATACCCATCCACGACCCATTTTCAATGCCCTGGCTCAGTGAAGGAGGTTCTCACCCAAGATTTGATGGTACATGGCCCCGTCCATCGTCCCTTTGATGCGGTGCAGTTGTCCTGTCCCCTTAGCAGAAAAACACCCCCAAAGCATAATGTTTCCAGCTCCATGTTTGACGGTGGGGATGGTGTTCTTGGGGTCATAGGCAGCATTCCTCCTCCTCCAAACACGGCGAGTTGAGTTGATGCCAAAGAGCTCGATTTTGGTCTCATCTGACCACAACACTTTCACCCAGTTCTCCTCTGAATCATTCAGATGTTCATTGGCAAACTTCAGACGGGCCTGTATATGTGCTTTCTTGAGCAGGGGGACCTTGCGGGCGCTGCAGGATTTCAGTCCTTCACGGCGTAGTGTGTTACCAATTGTTTTCTTGGTGACTATGGTCCCAGCTGCCTTGAGATCATTGACAACATCCTCCCGTGTATTTCTGGGCTGATTCCTCACCGTTCTCATGATCATTGCAACTCCACGAGGTGAGATCTTGCATGGAGCCCCAGGCTGAGGGAGATTGACAGTTATTTTGTGTTTCTTCCATTTGCGAATAATCGCACCAACTGTTGTCACCTTCTCACCAAGCTGCTTGGCGACAGCCTTGTGTAGGTCTACAATCTTGTCCCTGACATCCGTGGAGAGCTCTTTGGTCTTGGCCATGGTGGAGAGTTTGGAATCTGATTGATTGATTGCTTCTGTGGACAGGTGTCTTTTATACTGGTAACAAACTGAGATTAGGAGCACTCCCTTTAAGAGTGTGCTCCTAATCTCAGCTCGTTACCTGTATAAAAGACACCTGGGAGCCAGAAATCTTTCTGATTGAGAGGGGGTCAAATACTTATTTCCCTCATTAAAATGCAAATCAATTTCTAACATTTTTGACATGCGTTATTCTGTCTCTCACTGTTCAAATAAACCTACCATTAAAATTATAGACTGATCATGTCTTTGTCAGTGGGCAAACGTACAAAATCAGCAGGGGATCAAATACTTTTTTCCCTCACTGTATGGCACTTTTGGGCCATTTTATTGTGTTTTTCCAAACAATTATTTTATTTCCCCTCAAACATTTTAAGCCATTATTGGGCTGTATGGACCAATTATCAGTGGTGGACAAAGTACTCAATTATCATACTTGAGTAAAAGTAAAGATACCTTAATAGAAAATGACTCAAGTTAAAGTGAAAGTCACCCAGTAAAATACTACTTGAGTAAAAGTCTAAAAGTATTTGGTTTTAAATATAGAGGCTCTGCAAAAGTAAATGGTATTGCTAAAATGTGACCGACCACCTTGAATCGGTCTTAAGTAGCAACATTTGAAATTGTGTTTTTTACATTGGATAAAAGCAGAGACACATAGCTACAAAATGGTATATCATACACTGCATTTAAGGGAACAATGGGAAAGTAATTCTGCTTTGAAAGTTGATAAACTTGTAATCTCACTTTTGAGAAAATGGCCTTTGAATGTTTTGATACCTAGTGAAGCGCTCTTCTTTGTGTACACCCATTCAGCATCGTTCACACCCTCTTAAGCTTTAGCCCCACCCATCTCGTTTCGCTCTCGGATTGTTCAGAGCACACACTTGACATTGGGGAAGCTGGTTAAATAAAACACTGCGCTTTTTAGACATCCCTATTTCCCCAACATAATGGCAATGTCTGTATTTCACCAAATAACTCAAAATTGATGTATTTTGATGTTTTGAAGTTCTACATTTCATTCAGCATAATCTATTCTTTCTATTTATGTAAATGTCGGTAGCATAGTATGCTATGATCAATTGCTGGTAGTTAAAACTTCAAAATTATATTTTTACTCATGGAAATCTGAGTTCGTCCCATTGTTTGCTATAGGGGGAATAGGGGTATGACTGTCTATTTCGCCAAATATCTCACAATGTTTATATTTAGTTTTTTTCAAGTCGGACACCATTTTAATCAGGAGAATGTCCTCTTTGTAGTGATGTAAGGTTGGGCAGCGAGCTCTGCTGTCATCAAACCCTAGCCTTTCAAGGTGTCAGAAATTACACATTACTGTTGGAACTCTGAGGATGCCCCATTGTTTCCCTGTAGGGAAATTCTACAAGGACAGGTCTGTCTATTTCGCCAAATATCTCACAATGTGTATATTTAGATTTTTTCAAGTCGGACACCATTTTAATCAGGAGAATCTCCTCTTCGTAATTATGTAAGTCTGGGCAGCGAGCTCGGTTGTCATGGATCACTAGACCATAAATAGTCAGAAGTTGTAATTTTTTCCCTACTTCCTCATTATGCAGACATAAGCACAGTTGACACCATCGAGGTGTCGATGTTTACTTTCTACACAAGTTTTATAATTTTTTGTCCTAAGAACATATTGAAGTGGTAAAATAATAAGGGATAAAAAAAATGGTGCCATTTAAGGGAAATGGAATTCTAAGCATCACTCCAGTCAGAAGAGGCTCTGCAAAGGTTCGTTTAAATTCATTTGCTATGGCCTCGCGCTAGTGTTCCAGCTCAGCCAACGTTCTTTGGCCGTTTTTCAGCCTTGGGTGGATTTTGACTCGTTCTATTGTCCTGCTTACTATATTCAACGGGTGTTGTGCGTTCGTAAATTCATCAGTTATTCTGCGCTCTGGCATACTCAGACTGAATTTACAAATGCACCCAAAATGGTTACTTGCATAGTGGAGTCTTTTGTTAAGACATGTAGCTAGCTAGCTAGGTAAACAATGAACCTAGCTAGGTAAACAACGTGTAAGATCATACACGTCACGTAACGTTAGCTAGTTAAACAATTAACCATAGTGCCAACTCATGACGTTACTACCCTGCATGAATCTGCTGGTAGCTAACCAATCAGGTTCAATGTTAGCTAGCTAACATTAGGCTCTAACTAGCAAAGCAAACGGCTCTGAGATACAAATAATAACATCATACACGTAATGTTAGCTAGCGAACCAGCCAGCTAACGTTAGCTAGCTAGCTAACAGTACACTTTAACTTGAAATGTACAGTACACTTTAACCACTTTCTGTAAAAATTAGAAACATGTAATATCTGAACATTTAGCTAGCTAGACTATCTTACCCATATACATCATGCATGATGGATGCGTCTCCCTGTCACAATGCCATGGTTGCCCTTAGTTTGAAGATGTAATCCGGAGACAGGGGTTTTCTCCATCTCTTTAGCTATCATACTCTAATTCCACTGATTTCAAAACTCGATCCTCCAGAAAGTGGAGAGCAACACTTATGCAGCTCCACTATACAATACATTTTTTTAAAAAGCTGCGTTAGACAGGATTACCTACACATACTGACCAGCTCAAATAGACAGAAGCCTTCTATATGGCAGACCAATCCGAACTCCTCTCTCAGCATGTCCAGCCCACTCATTATCTCAACCAATCATGGCTAGTGGGAAGGTTGCTGTCTTTTTCTGTGGTTTAACCAACTAGGCTCGTAATTTAACAATTGTATTCGTATTTACAGATTGGCATAGAAGTTTGTTATTAAGGCACATGAAAGTTCACATGTTCCAGAAGGCATTTCTGCCAAAAAACGCATTTAGATTTTTAAAAAATGTTTGGCTCTCCTGTGAAGTTGTGAACCGCGACGTACACCTACTTTCTTGAAACGGATAGCAGGTGCACACGCCAACACTCAGACATAATTTACAAACGAAGCATTTGTGTTTAGTGAGTCCGCCAGATCAGAGGCAGTAGGAATTACCGGGGATGTTCTCTTGATAAGTGTGTGTGAATTGGACAATTTTCCTGTCAAAATATAACAAGTACTTTTGGGTGTCAGGGAAAATGAATGGAGTTATAAAGTACATTATTTTCTTAGGAATGTAGTGAAGTAAAAGTAAAAATTGGCTAAAAAATATAAAAAGTAAGGTACAGATACTCAAAAAAAACTACTTAAGTAGTACTTTAAAGTATTTATACTTAAGTACTTTAAACCACTGCCAATTATTTATGCAGATATGGCTAACTGAATCTAGTCCAATAAGGTCCCATGCAGTTTGTTGGTTGCCATATTGGAAATGGCCGCCAGGGGTGGTAATGGACAAAGTCTGTGATGGCACTATAGCCAAAAATACTTCTTTAGACATGCCCCAGCTGTTTGTGGAATTTGGTGGCTCTGTCCTTCTTCTTATTTTATTTTTTATTTTTGCTGGACTATGGTCAAAATGACCTCAATATGACCCCCATGAAGCTCTGGTTGACTGACGTGCTTCCCAGACTGCCTCCAATCTTTAAAATGTTTCTTAAGGTATCTAGTATTAGTGTACCAAGTTTGCTACTTGTATCATAAAGTGGAACGATCTCCGGTTATATTTGGTTCTTATCCGCTAGACTACAAGGCATATACTGTAGCCTTCTTCATTTGGTAGGGGGGATCAGTGTTTTATTGTTTTTCATTACTCACTTTGAAGAAAGGAAACAGTAGCCTGGTTCCAGATCTGTTTGGTCTTTGTAACTAACTACTATGGTCTTTGTCACACCAAACATGTAGTTAAACAAATATGGGACCAGGCTAAGGAAACAGAGTATGGCTCATAAACATGAACTTGTGAAAGTAGATACATTTGTCAGAGCCAGACATATTCTCAAATTCAAATATGATCTCAAACATTGTCAGCAAACTATTCTAATTATCTGACTAATGTTTGAAAACATTTCATCCCCATCCTGTCCTGTAGCCCAGGTACAAGGCAGTGTTCCAAAGCATTCTGTCTTCTTCTATGATGGAGGACTTTGTCATCGACTCCTTCTGGTGGCTGTTTCTACAGCACTTCCAGGTGAGATTGACAGAAAGTCCCATTTACGCACATATGTGTTTATTCTCTAGTGCAGTGCAGTTGCCAACAGACTTAAACCACAAGTGGTGTTACATTAAAGGCTGCAATGTTTTTGCTCTCCAGCCAGACACACGCATACAGGACAGCCTGTTTGTACGAATCGCAGAGAATTACATCCGAATCCTGACCCAGAGTTTAACATCACGCAGTGGCAAGTGGTTTCTCAGGGTAATGCCTATATTTCTCCACTCACGTGCAAGTTGATAGATTGATCATGCACATAACATACAATATTATAAGATTCAACTGAGCACTCACAGATGAAATGTATATATATTTTACATATATCTCACACTGAGTATAGTCAAAACTATTTCCTAATCTCTTTCCTCCTCTATAGGAGTTCCCCAGTACCCTGGCCCAGACCCTGTACTGCTGCTTCTGCTGTTGTTTCCCTCAGTCCTGCAGAACTATCCGCAGTGACACCTTCCTCATCCCACTGTGCTTTACTGCCTACCAGTGGACAGGAGGTGACACTGCACACACTCACTGAGAAAACATACATACACACGTAAATCACACAACCCGCTCTCTCTCTTTCTTTTAGTATTCTCTTACACTGTTTAGCCCTATTTTTTTTCTGTCTGTCTGTCTGTCTGTCTGTCTGTCTGTCTGTCTGTCTGTCTGTCTGTCTGTCTGTCTGTCTGTCTGTCTGTCTGTCTGTCTGTCTGTCTGTCTGTCTGTCTCTCTCTCTCTCTCTCTCTCTCTCTCTCTCTCTCTCTCTCTCTCTCTCTCTCTCTCTCTCTCTCTCTCTCTCTCTCTCTCTCTCTCTCTCTCTCTCTCTCTCTCTCTCTCTCTCTCTCTCTCTCTCCCTCTCCCTCCCTCCCTCCCTCTCTCTCTCTCTCTCTCTCTCTCAGGTATCTGTCCTGCCCCTGATGTTTTTAAGAAGTGGGACTTTGAGGCTCTGGAGCCAGAGGAGGCCACTCATGTACAGTTTGTGTCTGGGAGCAAAAGGAATGAGAAAGAGAGTGACTCATGTCTGTCTCTCCTGGACACTATGTTCTCCAATGCCTATGTTGATGAGCCCTCTCATAGTAAATTGACCAGCAGTGCCACCACTCTACTGAGGAAGAAACCGGTC
This sequence comes from Coregonus clupeaformis, assembly GCF_020615455.1. Classification (NCBI taxonomy): domain Eukaryota; kingdom Metazoa; phylum Chordata; class Actinopteri; order Salmoniformes; family Salmonidae; genus Coregonus; species Coregonus clupeaformis. Next base: position 44,103,065 of record NC_059205.1, read on the forward strand.
AGTCTCTTCATTTTGTCAAACACACGCAGGCATGCAAGCACGCACACTTACATGCGCATGCATACACACACACACACACACACACACACACACACACACACACACACACACACACACACACACACAAATACTCAGTCACACACACAAACACCCCAATGGGCAAAAACAGGTTGAATCAAAGTTGTTTCCATATAATTTCAACAACAAAATTCAATGTGATGATGTTGAATCAACGTGGAAAACTGATTGGGTTTGCAAAAAGTCTTCAACGTAAGGGAATTTAGTCTTTTTTTACCCAACATTTAACCTAAATCCAATGACATGGTGAAATGTTTTGTTGATTTCACGTTCAATTCACGTTAGTTGACAACTCAACCAAATGTAAATCAAAACTAGACATTGAAATTACTTCTGTGCCCAGTGGGACATCTTTTGATCAGAACTGATGCCATTATATGTGTGTCTCAGAGCTCATTGCTGACCAGTAGTAGTCACACCACTCTGGAGAGCCAGCCATCTAAAAGCACAGTTAACACAACCAGTACTACGTCAGGCTCGGAAGGTAAACCTCTCTGTCTTTGGTAAGCGTAAGTAGTCCAAATGTAGTCTGTGTTTAGTGGTTTCTCTGCATGGACTAGATTCTAGTTTGAGGTTCATGGCATATGTCTTTGCAGGTGATATTGACTTCACCAGAACTCAACTTGCTATTTGTGTGCTCTTCTTGTCTCCTTTTCTCCCCTGTCTCTCTGTTGTTGGCTGTGTGTGATGTTGTGGTTGTTCCAGAGAAGACCGTGGGCTCAGTGAACATCACAGGGACAGACCTGAAGGCCCTGACTGGACAGGCCAACCAGACACCTACCAGAGAGGTCAGACTGGCACTTCACACAGTCCAGCATTCATACTCATTCTTATCTTTTCTCTCTCTCTCTCTCTCTCTCTCTCTCTCTCTCTCTCTCTCTCTCTCTCTCTCTCTCTCTCTCTCTCTCTCTCTCTCTCTCTCTCTCTCTCTCTCTCTCTCTCTCTCTCTCTCTCTCTCTCTCTCTCTCTCTCTCTCTCACACACCTTTCTCTTTTTCTCTCACCCCCTCTCTCATCCGCTCTCCTTCATATCCCTCTCTCATTCCCACTGTTTCTCCCCCTCTCCCCCAGTCCCATGTAGCCTACCCGGGTGTGGCGTTTAAGCGCAGTGTGTTTAACGTGTATGGCAACAGTCCTCTGGTGCAGTACTACATGCGTGTTCTCCACATGGACCCTAAGGTGGGACAGGACGTACTGGTGGTCAGGACCGAGATCAGCAAGCTGCCTCCATATCCTCACAATTATAATAATGGAATGTGTGTGTGTATATGAGTGTGCGTCCTTGCGTGGGTGCATGCGTTCATGCGTGTGTGTAAATGTGTATGTGTGTGTCCATGTACACCATAGATAATTCTGTTCATGAAGTTAGGGTGCTCCTGTTTTTGCCATTCTGCCGCCCTCATCCACATACAGTGCCTTCAGAAAATATTCATACCCCTTAACTTAATCCACATTTTGTTGTGTTACAGCCTGAATTCAAAATTGATTAAATATATTTTTCTCTCACCCATCTACACATAATACCCCGTAATGAGAAAGTGAAAACATGTTTGTAGACATTGTTGCTGATTTATTGAAAATGAAATACAGAAATATCTCATTTACATAAGTATTCACACCCCTGAGTCAATACTTTGTAGAAGCACCTTTGGCAGCGATTACAGCTGTGAGTCTTTCTGCGTAAGTCTCTAAGAGCTTCCAACACCTGGATTGTGCAACATTTGCCCATTATTTTTTCAAACAAATATTCAAGCTCTGTCAAATTGATTGTTGATCATTGCTAGACAACCATTTTCAGCTATTGCCATAGATTTTCAAGTAGATTTAAGTCAAAACTGTAACTTGGCCACTCAGGAACATTCGCTGTCTTCTTGGTAAGCAACTCCAGTGTAGATTTGGCATTGTGTTTTAGGTTATTGTCCTGCTGAAAGGCAAATTAATCTCCCAGTGTCTGGTGGAAAGCAGACTAAAGAAGATTTTCCTCAAGGATTTTGCCTGTGCTTAGCTCCATTCCGTATCTTTTTTATCCTGAAAACCTCCCCAGTCCTTAACGATTACAAGCATGCCCATAACATGATGCAGCCACCACTATGATTGAAAATGTGGAGAGTGGGACTCAGTATTGTGTTGTATTGGATTTGCCCCAAAAATAACACTTTGTTTTCAGGACAAAAAGTGAATTGCTTTGCCACATTTTTTGCAGTATTACTTTAGTGGCTTGTTTCAAACAGGATGCATGTTTTGGAATATTTGTATTCTGTACAGGCTTCATTCTTTTCACTCTGTCAGTTAGGTTAGTATTATGGAGTAACTACAATGTTGTTGATCCATCCTCAGTTTTCTCCTATCACAGCCATTCAACTCTATAACTGTTTTGAATTCACCATTGGTGAAATCCCTGAGCAGTTTCCTTCCTGAGTTAGAAAGGACGACTGTATCTTTGTAGTGATTGGTGTACTGATATTCCATCCAAAGTGTAGTTAATAACTTCACCATGCTCAAAGGGATATTCAATGTCTGCTTTTATTTACCCATCTACCAATTGGTACTTTTCTTTGCGAGGCATTGGAAAACCTCCCTGGTCTTTGTGGTTGAATCTGTGTTTGAACTTCACTGCTCGACTGAGGGACCTTACAGATAATTGTATGTGTGGGGTACAGAGATGAGCTAGTCATTCAAAAATCATGTTAAATTCTATTATTGCAACTTATTATGTGACTTGTTGAGCAAATTATTACTGCTAAACTCATTTAGGCTTGCCATAACAAAGGTGTTGAATAGTTACTGACTCAAGACATTTCAGCTTTTCATTTTTTATTAATTTGTAAACATTTCTAAAAATATAATTCCACTTTGACATCGGGTATTGTGTGTAGGCCAGTGACAAAAAAAATCTCTATTTAATCAATTTTAAATTCATACTGTAACACAACAGAATGCAGAAAAAATCAAGGGGTGTGAATACTTTCTGAAGGCACTGTACATGACATCACAGCCAGTGTTTCTTCCTTGACCCCATGGTGATGTCACGGCTGGGTCAGTGACATACAGGGACATTCTGAGCCATGCCCAGGAGCGTTCTGTGGCCCACCGCAGGGACCTCAGGACCATGTGGGGCCAATACTCCAAGGATCTCTATGTTCTCAACCAGAGGAAGCTGGACGAGCACTACGAAAACTTCAGGTACAGTAAACATTCCCAACACCACAGCCCAACACTACAGTGTATATCTTACTGTAGTAAGATATACACTGTAAGATATACACTGAGTATACAAAAAATAAAGAACACCTGCTCTTTCCATGACAGACTGACCAGGTGAATGCAGGTGAAGGCTATGATCCATTACTGATGTCACATGTTAGATCCACTTCAATCAGTGTAGATAAAGGGGAGGAGACGGGTTAAAGAAAGATTTCTAAGCCTTGACAGAATTGAGACATGGATTGTGTATGTGTGCCATTCAGAGGGTGAATGGGCAAGACAACATTTTTATTTAACCTTTATTGAACTCGGCAAGTCAGTTAAGAACAAATTCTTATTTACAATGACGGCCTACACCGGCCAAACCCAGACAACGCTGGGCCAATTGTGCGCTGCCCTATGGGACTCCCAATCACGGGCCGGTTGTGATACAGCCTGGAATCGAACCAGGGGGTCTGTAGTGACGCCTCAAGCACTGAGATTTACATTTACATCATTTAGCAGACGCTCTTATCCAGAGCGACTTACAAATTGGTGCATTCAACTTATGATAGCCAGTGGGACAACCACTTTATTTTTATTTTTTTATGGGGGGGATTACTTTATACTATTCCAGGTATTCCTTAAAGAGGTAGGGTTTCAAGTGTCTCCGGAAGATGGTCAGTGACTCCGCTGTCCTGGCGTCGTGGGGGAGCTTGTTCCACCATTCGGGTGCCAGAGCAGCAAATAGCTTTGACTGGGCTGAGCGGAAACTGTGCTTCCGTAGAGGTAGGGGAGCTAGCAGGCCAGAGGTGGATGAACGTAATGCCTTCGTTTGGGTGTAGGGTCTGATCAGAGCCTGAAGGTAAGGAGGTGCCGTTCCCCTCACAGCTCCGTAGGCAAGCACCATGGTCTTGTAGTAGATGCGAGCCTCAACTGGAAGCCAGTGGAGTGTGCGGAGGAGTGGGTGACATGAGAGAACTTGGGAAGGTCGAACACCAGACGGGCTGCGGCGTTCTGGATAAGTTGTAGGGGTTCAATGGCACAGGTAGGGAGCCCAGCCAACAGCGAGTTGCAGTAATCCAGACGGGAGATGACAAGTGCCTGGATTAGGACCTGTGCCGCTTTCTGTGTAAGGTAGGGTCGTACTCTGCGAATGTTGTAGAGCATGAGCCTGCAGGATCGGGTCACCGCTTTGATGTTAGCGGAGAACGACAGGGTGTTGTCCAGGGTCACGCCAAGGTTCTTTGCACTTTGGGAGGAGGACACAATGGAGTTGTCAACCATGATGGCGAGATCATGGAGCGGGCAGTCCTTCCCCTGGAGGAAGAGCAGCTCCGTCTTGCCGAGGTTCAGCTTGAGGTGGTGATCCGACATCCACACTGATATGTCTGCCAGACATGCAGAGATGCGATTCACCACCTGGTTATCAGAAGGGGGAAAGGAGAAAATGAATTGTGTGTCGTCTGCGTAGCAATGATAGGAGAGACCATGTGAGGATATGACAGAGCCAAGTGACTTGGTGTATAAAGAGAATAGGAGAGGGCCTAGAACTGAGCCCTGGGGGACACCAGTGGTGAGAGCACGTGGTGCGGAGACAGATTCTCGCCATGCCACCTGGTAGGAGCGACCTGTCAGGTAGGACGCAATCCAAGAGTGAGCAGCGCCGGAGATGCCCAACTCGAAGAGGGTGGAGAGGAGGATCTGATGGTTCACAGTATCGAAGGCAGCGGATAGGTCTAGAAGGATAAGAGCAGAGGAGAGAGAGTTAGCTTTAGCAGTGCGGAGAGCCTCCGTGACACAGAGAAGAGCAGTCTCAGTTGAATGACCAGTCTTGAAACCGGACTGGTTTGGATCAAGAAGGTCATTCTGAGAGATAGCAGGAGAGTTGGCTAGAGACGGCACGGCACACTCAAGAGTTTTGGAGAGAAAAGAAAGAAGGGATACTGGTCTGTAGTTGTTGACATCGGAGGGATCGAGTGTAGGTTTTTTGAGGAGGGGTGCAACTGAGATGCAATGCCTTAGACCGCTGCGCCACTCTGTAAGTGCCTTTGAACTGGGTATGTTAGTAGGTGCCAGGCGCAACGGTTTGTGTCGAGAACTGCAACCCTGCTGGGTTTTTCAGGCTCAACCGTTTTCTCCCCTGTGAAAATAAGTGTTTTATGTTGTGTAATATTTTAATATGGTACTCTCTGCCCGAATGTATCTTTGCTTTTTTTGTATTTTCAATAGAACATAAAGTGAACAAAAGCATGTTTGATACTGTCCTGTATTGGTGACGCTCCTTTCTCTCTCTTTTACTCAGGAAACAGAAAAAGATCCTGTCCCAGCAGACAACTATCAAACGACTGTGCCAGCTACTGGTCCCAGAGACCATTGTAAGTTCTACATGACTGTCCTGTGAGTCCTCACTATTGTCGTATTAAAGGTGGTACTATTGTGTTGTGCTACAGAGTGTATGGCTTAACCTGATCTATATGAATTTCAGTAATGGGCGGCAGGGCCCTCACTACTGTAGAATGAAGGTAGATAAGCTATAAAGTAGCTACAAGTACAGTAGCTGGATACCCCTTTAATGACAGTTCTGTCATTCTTATTGTAGAATGAAGAGGACACCAGGACCAGCTCTGAGGTCATGCACGCCTTCGAAATGGCTGTGTCTGGGCTGGACAAAGTCACCCCTGACCCCACAGTCTGACCCCTGACCCCCACGGTGTGACCCGTCAACCCTGAACCTGAACCCTGACTACCGTCATATTGGTAATGCATAAAAACACATGCTTCACCTGTATTGGCTTTGATTGTATTTGGCTCTTCAGGGTACAGGAATGCTGTAATGAACTACCACAGGCACAATGTGGCGGTATATACATGGCTAAAAACACCAGTGTCTGAATGGTGTTGACTCTGAGAACTCATTACAAACAAAGACTGGAAGAGTGTAACATGTAAGATTAAATATGGATAGGTTGGGATTTTGGACAGAGATCTTGGCTTGATGATAGACAATATTTAATTGACCTCCCAGACGAGACCCCTCAACACAGACAGCACAGTAGATTGATTACATGAAGCATAGAGGATCAAATGATGACTCATGGTAAGAAACAGGACAACGACATTAATTACTGATAAAGAAAACAAATTACGTTGCTTTTCTCTGACGCCAGCTCAAACAGAGGGCTGGATCAACAACACTTAGCTAACAGCGTGATCTGTGTCATCTAGAAAGAGAGAGGGAGACAGACCAAATGATCGACAGCCGGCCATTGGAATTCCCTGAATGTGATATATAAACTTGTTATCGTAAAATATTTATTACATGACATATAAAAGGAGAAATATCACACTTCTGAGCCAAGCGGCACACTAGGGTGAGTCCACAGGCCATTTAAGGAGATTTGTTTGAACAACACTGATTCCTTTGCTTCTGTATCTTTGGCCGTATCTCGCTATTCTTAAGTCAATGTTTTAAAGTGGATTTTAAAGGGGCAATCTGCTGTTGCTACATACATTTTTGGGCTTATAAATTAATGATATGTACCCATTGATTCTTGAAGAATATAACATATAAATGTCTCTTGAACTTAGTTCAACTGTTGTAACCCATCACAATCAAATATATAAGCTTGTTTTGTAAACAAAGTAAATGTAAACAAATAATATATAGCCTCAAAATATATCATGGATGGTCAATCCTTGCATCCATAGCTCTGTCTATAGATATGAGTGGTTACATTTTTCCAGCCCCATCCCTCAGCTTTTTACCAAAACAGGTGGGTAGAACGCTTTGTTATTGTTTCAACTGCTGATTGCCGCTTTAAGGGGATTTTTCAGTCAGCTATGCCTTTCTGGTATTACAGTTGAAGGCTGCTTGGTTACACTGTAATCCTCAAAGACAGGTGTGAATGAAGGACTGAAACAATAAATTGAGTTTATAACTTATATAACAAACAATGTAGATTATTGTTCTGGGCATGTATTCACAGAGCTTCTGAGAGTAGGAGTGCTGCTCTAGGGTCAGGTCCCCCCTGCTCATGTAATGTTATTTATAATGATTTTTAAAAGTAAAACTGATCAGAGAATTGGCGATGATGGTATGATTTATTATCTGATATACTATAGGTCAGTGATTCTCAACTGGCAGGTCACGACCCAAATTTGGGTTGCGGGAGGTTTTGAATGGGTCACGGGTGTCTGAGTAAAAAAAAAAAAACATATACAGTGGGGAGAACAAGTATTTGATACACTGCCGATTTTGCAGGTTTTCCTACTTACAAAGCATGTAGAGGTCTGTAATTTTTTATCATAGGTACACTTCAAATGTGAGAGACGGAATCTAAAACAAAAATCCAGAAAATCACATTGTATGATTTTTAAGTAATTAATTTGCATTTTATTGCATGACATAAGTATTTGATACATCAGAAAAGCAGAACTTAATATTTGGTACAGAAACCTTTGTTTTCAATTACAGAGATCATACGTTTCCTGTAGGTCTTGACCAGGTTTGCACACACTGCAGCAGGGATTTTGGCCCACTCCTCCATACAGACCTTCTCCAGATCCTTCAGGTTTCGGGGCTGTCGCTGGGCAATACGGACTTTCAGCTCCCTCCAAAGATGTTCTATTGGGTTCAGGTCTGGAGACTGGCTAGGCCACTCCAGGACCTTGAGATGCTTCTTACGGAGCCACTCCTTAGTTGCCCTGGCTGTGTGTTTCGGGTCGTTGTCATGCTGGAAGACCCAGCCACGACCCATCTTCAATGCTCTTACTGAGGGAAGGAGGTTGTTGGCCAAGATCTCGCAATACATGGCCCCATCCATCCTCCCCCTCAATACGGTGCAGTCGTCCTGTCCCCTTTGCAGAAAAGCATCCCCAAAGAATGATGTTTCCACCTCCATGCTTCACGGTTGGGATGGTGTTCTTGGGGTTGTACTCATCCTTCTTCTTCCTCCAAACACGGCGAGTGGAGTTTAGACCAAAAAGCTCTATTTTTGTCTCATCAGACCACATGACCTTCTCCCATTCCTCCTCTGGATCATCTAGATGGTCATTGGCAAACTTCAGACGGGCCTGGACATGCGCTGGCTTGAGCAGGGTGACTTTGCGTGCGCTGCAGGATTTTAATCCATGACGGCGTAGTGTGTTACTAATGGTTTTCTTTGAGACTGTGGTCCCAGCTCTCTTCAGGTCATTGACCAGGTCCTGCCGTGTAGTTCTGGGCTGATTCCTCACCTTCCTCATGATCATTGATGCCCCCGAGGTGAGATCTTGCATGGAGCCCCAGACCGAGGGTGATTGACTGTCATGTTGAACTTCTTCCATTTTCTAATAATTGCGCCAACAGTTGTTGCCTTCTCACCAAGCTGCTTGCCTATTGTCCTGTAGCCCATCCCAGCCTTGTGCAGGTCTATAATTTTATCGCTGATGTCCTTACACAGCTCTCTGGTCTTGGCCATTGTGGAGAGGTTGGAGTCTGTTTGATTGAGTGTGTGGACAGGTGTCTTTTATACAGGTAACGAGTTCAAGCAGGTGCAGTTAATATAGGTAATGAGTGGAGAACAGGAGGGCTTCTTAAAGAAAAACTAACAGGTCTGTGAGAGCCGGAATTCTTACTGGTTGGTAGGTGATCAAATACTTATGTCATGCAATAAAATGCAAATTAATTATTTAAAAATCATTACAATGTGATTTTCTGGATTTTTGTTTTAGATTCCGTCTCTCACAGTTGAAGTGTACCTATGATAAAAATTACAGACCTCTACATGCTTTGTAAGTAGAAAAACCTGCAAAATCGGCAGTGTATCAAATACTTGTTCTCCCCACTGTATTTAGATTTTCTTTTTTTTATGAAGAAAATACTCCATTCTGAACATAAATGACTTAAACCAGTTAGAAAGTGTGTAGCATTGATAATGAACTATTTAAAAAAAAGAATTTAATCTTTGAAACATTTTTCTTCAAATTACATCATTTTCAATATAGAACTATTAGCAGCGCTATTTTGGTGGATTTTGTGGTCTCAAACTAGTCAGTTTATTAACATTCTTCATCAAGAATATGGGCAAAATTTAGTTATTGACAATGAAAGAAGTGGGAATGTAGTTCTCTTGTCATATAATTGCTACGTTTTCTATCAATATAGCATTAAAAATAGTTTTCCAGATTGTATTTTGACAATTATTTTTCGCAATGAGAATATTGGGTCATGACTGAGACAACCTGGTTCAATTTGGGTCCCGAGGCAAAACCAGTTGAGAACCACTGCTGTAGGTCACAGCTGTAGCCTTACCCCCATGCACCTGTTGCGAAACAATGATGATTACAATGGAACAGTGCCCTTCTGAGTTAGGGAGAGATTGTTCATAAATGGGAATAGCTTGTTCATAAGTGGGCACGACATCTTGAAACTCCATTGTAGACTACAGTACTTACCTTGCTTTGAAAAGTACAGTACTTGAAACGAATCATTGTCCTCGTTGACCTGGTTTTCATAACATAATATCTCCTTTAATAGGGAAGAATCCTTCATCCTCTTGTACACTGGTATAATCCACTCTTTGACTTCCAGTACAATTGAGTCTATCAGAGCATGTCTAGGGTCCTAGACATGCTCTGATAGAGAGAGAGATTCTATTGACGAGTGTTTTGGCCTGGAGGGCTGATATTTCAGATATGAAGGCTGTACCACTGCGGTGAGTCAGAAGTCACTATTAAAAGCACTGAACGATAGGCCAAGGCACCAGCAAGGCTGTCCATTCAGCACGGCAGAGAACAGAGTGTGTGAGGGTGGTATGTGTGTTTACGTGCGTGCGTGCACACACGCATATGTGCCTGCCTTAGTTGTGCATTTGTGTATGTGTGTGCGTGTGTTTATGGATGCGTAGTCCTGTCAAAATGTCCAATCATCATAATATGCAGTTAAACATTGCTAGACAGAATCAGTGGGGAGGTATTATGATCAGTAGGGCAACCTGAATATTTTCTTCCTATCTAATAAACAAACCTGCAGTTAATCATGTTTTGTAGCAGAATGTGGTTTGAGCACACATGCATTCTTATCAGATCATCTATGCAGGCTTTAAAAGATTCAGCCTGACCTTTCTCATAACTGACTCTTGTCTAGGTTGCAAAGTTCTGGTAACTTTACCAAAATTCCCTGCTTCTCCAGAAATCCTGGTTAGAAGACCTTTTTTTTGTCTATTCCTTTCTGATTGGTGAATGTTCCAACTGGGATTTGTGGAAAACCTGGGAATTTAGGGAAAGTTACCCCAATTTTGCAACCGTACGCTTGTCTAGCACCTACTGATGCACCCTTGGGTCTGGCCAGGGTCACACACTAGTTGTCTCATGACTCTGGGAGAAAAATAACCAAAGGGTATGGAGCTCAGTGTAAAGCATTTAGAATGATTGATTTACACCACAGAATGAGACACAGCTGGTGCCTGTCTGGCTCTTTTCAATTCCTTTGGTGTTGTGACATCAAACAATGTTTTTGCTGTAAGCAATGTCAGTGTGGCTCTGTCCTGGGATTGACATTTTCTCACTAGGAGAGAGAGAGAGAGCTGGTTAGGTTACATTCAGACATTTGTTCATCAAACTTACTCAGTGTTCCTATGCTTATGATCCTGAATAAAAGTGCTTTCAATGATACACTGAGTAACAGCACAAGTTCGTCTTCTCTTTGGTTCTCGGAGGAATACAGAGAGCAAATGTTCTATGAACTAGAACTCCCAGAGCATCATCGATGAGTAAAATGTGCCAAAACTTCCCTGGGAGATGAACTGAAAGCTAGTGGCTAGTGCACTGTCCATCCACACAGACAAGACAAACCTCTTAGCACACAGTGTAGCTACCGGCTAGCGGCTGGTCCCTGTTGACCAGACAGACCTTATGGCAGATGTTAGCTCTGACATCAGCAGTCGAGCGGATGTTGGGTTGACCTGTGTTCCTCTCTCCCTCTCTCTCTCTCTCTCTCTCTCTCTCTCTCTCTCTCTCTCTCTCTCTCTCTCTCTCTCTCTCTCTCTCTCTGGTCATGTGTCTTAAAGCGATCTGGGAGTAATCTCAGACATTTGGTGGAAAGGGCTGTCTGGCGTGTCCCACTGTTTATGGTAACTTTCTTTTTGGCAATGAGTCCCCTTATCTACTTCCCCAGAGTCAGATGAACTCGTGGATGCCATTTTTATATCTCTGTGTGCAGTTTGAAGGAAGTTGCTAACTAGCGCTAGTGCAATTGCTAACTAGCGTTAGCGCAATGACTGAAAGTCTATGGGTATCTGCTAGCATGCTAGAAGTAGATAACTGCCATCATTGCCAAAATCCTGAAGTATCCTTCAACCCTTATTGGAGCAACGGTTAGCAGTTCTGCATATTCGTTGGGAGACCAGGGTTCAAGTCCCTCAAGGGGTGTTACACTGTTGCAGTTTGCATAAATCACTACTCATACAAGAAAATACATGTCTGTAACCTTATTATGGAAATCAAAATATGTAATGGGTGAGGACTGTAGTGCTATCAAAAGGGCAAAGTGCATTTAAATCGGACTGTTTCAGTTTTATTAGTTTACCACCCCAAGGCAGTGAAACGTACACAGCGTTCCAATCCAGTTTACTGTCAACAATGTGTTTAATAGCTGTTTTGTAATTATATGGAAACTGTACACTGACGTGATGAGTGACTGAGAGAAAAGACAGGTTGGGAAAGGACTTATGGATTCCTGTTACAGTCAAAATCCCTGCACCAAGCAAATCATTTCTTGTAATGTTTACTGCGGTGCTCATTCCAGTCTGCTAGAAGATGGTGAAGAAGGTAAAAGTGAGGCTGGCCTTCTCCCTTGAAAAAGGCCTAGACTAAAATGTATTGTTGACTAACAAGCTTATCGATTTGTTTTGTGTCTGTGTGAACCCTGCTTTTTTCTCTAATACTCTCCTGCTGGTTTGTCAAGGCATCCTCTTGTCTTGGAATTTCCCCTCTGGGGGTCGATAAAGTTAATTAATTCATGCATTCATAGAATATCACTGACACAAAAATCCACCACGAAATGAACATAACACAGGACATCTTGAAAATCTTACAACGTATATAATTGACACAAGGTTCAAACAACAGCAAATTACACATTGATTCAAACTCTTTCTTCTTGCATCTACCATCACCATAAACACAAACTCTCCAAAGGTTTAAATTTTTTTTAGAAATGCTATGGTTTTCTTTCAAATCGTCACCTTTCAGAAATGCCTGCCACATTCAACTTGTGAAGGGGAAAGAGTTGTGTCCAGGGCCACTGGTTATATCAGACCTAGGCTCAAATAATATTTGAAATAATTTCAAATACTTTATCTGTGCTTGATTGAGCTGGCCTGGCCTGGCTTAATGGACAACATAATAGGCCCATAACTGCAAACCACGCCCATCTGCAAAACCCCAGGCAGGCTAGAGCAAATGCTCATAGTGTTTGAAAGATTTCAAATATTATTTCATCCCAAGACTGACATTGTGCTATTTCACCCTTCTCAGACTGCAGCTATCTCAGGGGTCCATATCTATCTGCATATGCATAATCCTAATCAATAGACATATATGGAGTGTCGACTCGCCTATTGATCCACCATCTTGTGATCTCTGATCTCTGTGTTTGTGCAGATTGCCATCCTATCGATTACCTAGGCATCTTACGTCATAAAAGTGCAGCATTTAAAAAGAGGCAGTGGACTTTGAACTATTCAGATGAGAGCGGGAGAGGGGTTGGAGGAGAGACGAGGGGGAGTAAGGGGGTTGTGCAAATTTTGTCCGGTGGCATTGCGAAGTGTGTCCATTGAAAGTGAGTGAAGTCGTCGTGAGTAAAAGTGGTTAGTTGTCTTTTTGCATTGGAATGTCACTGCGGGGCAGTCACACCAGCAGATACGGGCAGTTTAAAACCAGGGACCCCTACACAAGCTCACATGGTATGCTCTTTATCAGAGCACTACCTTGTGTCACAAAATGTATCATAATGGTTGTTTCTAGGCCTTTTCACACATGTAACCTATTCAATAGTTCTGAGACCAAGGTTCATAGCCGGTCCAAGAGGACTCTTGTATGTTTTTCACCCAATCTACCAATTGAATAATGTAGTGCATTTCAGATCAATGGAATATAATTGTGTGAAGGTTGGAAGGAAAACCTGGATACAAAGGGGTCCGCCAGGACCGGCTTTGATAGCTACTGCAGTCCTCCTACTTGAGTGTTCTGAACTCTATGGTTCTGAATGGGATCATGTCAGTTCCTGTGTGTCTTCTCGAATTTCCTGCCTCAGAAACCAAAAGGTGTAGGCCTAATGGGCGTGTTGCTTTGCTACCTCATTCTAGTGTACAATCATAGGCTGAAGACCTCAGTTCTACTGTACAGTCATAGGCTGAAGACCTCAGTTCTACAGTACAATCATAGGCTGAAGACCTCAGTTCTACTGTACAGTCATAGGCTGAAGACCTCAGTTCTACTGTACAGTCATAGGCTGAAGACCTCAGTTCTACAGTACAATCATAGGCTGAAGACCTCAGTTCTAGTGTAAGAGTCATAGGCTGAAGACCTCAGTTCTAGTGTATGACCTTATCTCTCTCCAATCTCGTGGCCTTAGAAGTCTGCAGCCTATGACTCTTACACAATCTCCTCATTGATTGCACTTTCGATGTCGGCTATTGACGAGCACAGACCGTATCAAAACATCTCTATCCGTCCCTAAGGGGGCCTATTCAGTCTACGGGAAATTTCCACAACATTGTGGATAGAAATCTATTGCTGTACAAGAGACAATGCTTTTAAAATCATGTGGAGTAAAGCATTGAATCAGTTCTATACAATACGTTTCTATCTGTTTCCATCTTGTTGAATAAGCCCAAGAAAACCTTCTTTATCATGCGCACACAAACACATGCATGCGCACAGACACACATGCACACACGCACACACACACACACACACACACAATGTCCCATACCTCCATCCCTCCCACACAGTGGTCTAACACTGAGAGCCTTGACAATTATTTGAACTAAGTTGAAGTACATCCTTCCTCCCTGGCTACAAGCTTTTCATCAGCAAAGGCCTTCCACAACATTCCCATAATATCCCAATCATGTTGCAGTATGATGAAGCCCTGTGTCATTGCCATAATGCCATGTTGTCATGTAAAAGCATTGGAGAACAATTTGCAGGTCTTCATAACAGATGAATAGTATTACATGAAAAATAGCCTGGGAGGAAGAGAGAGAGGGAGTGGGAAGAGAGGCACTGCGTGAGAAGAAGTGAGAGAAAGAAGGTGGGAGGTGAGAAGAAAGAGAATGAGATGAGAAAAGGGAGAGGAGAGGAGAGAAAAAGCTATTTGAGTGATCATCACAGAATTCCAATCCCTAAGTCAACCAGTCCAAACAGAGAAATGGTCGGTCAGAGACACGTACACAGTCTGCTTTACAACAAGTGGTTCTAGTGCAGTATGTAAAACCCACTCCACTGTAGCTGGCTGGCTCTGTCCAAAAGTATTCATCATAGGTACCATAAAATGTCTGTCATTAGCAAGAAAGTAACACATTATTATTATTATGTCGACCAAGGTCCATTATCTGAAGACAGAACAGAGTAGGCTGGTGGGAGGAGCTATAGGAGGACGGGCTCATTGTACTGGCTGGAATGGAATAATTGTAACAGCATCAAACATATGGAAACCACGTTTGACTCCGTTCCATTAATACCAGTCCAGCCATTACAATGAGCCCGTCCTCCTAAAGCTCCTCCCACCAGCCTCCACTGAGACAGAACAAACGGCAGTACACACCCACACAGCCCATATACTACCATATACTGCCAATATACTGCCATATACAGCCATACACAGTTAATATAGTGTCAATACTGAGGACTACTGTGGTCACACTAACACTGTAATGTGCTTTATGTTTCCAACAAATTCCCATCTGGTCCTATAGAGCCACCAAAGCCTAGAGAAACAGATCTGCTCTGGGGAAGATGGAAGGAAGGGAGGAGGGATGGAAGAACAGAGGGATAGAGGGATAGAGGGATGGAAGAACAGAGGGATAGAGGGATGGAAGAACAGAGGGATAGAGGGATGGAAGAACAGAAGTATTGAGGGATGGAAGAACAGAGGGATAGAGGGATGGAAGAACAGAAGGATAGAGGGATGGAAGAACAGAAGGATAGAGGGATGGAAGAACAGAAGGATAGAGGGATGGAAGAACAGAAGGATAGAGGGATGGAAGAACAGAAGGATAGAGGGATGGAAGAACAGAGGGATAGAGGGATAGAGGGATGGAAGAACAGAGGGATAGGGGGATGGAAGAACAGAAGGATAGAGGGATGGAAGAACAGAGGGATAGAGGGATAGAGGGATGGAAGAACAGAGGGATAGAGGGATGGAAGAACAGAAGGATAGAGGGATGGAAGAACAGAAGGATAGAGGGATGGAAGAACAGAAGAACAGAGGGATAGAGGGATGGAAGAACAGAAGGATAGAGGGATGGAAGGATCATGTCTGTGTGAATATGATCACTACTGTTACAGCTTTACATTATCAAGCAGAAGAAAAAACTGCTTATGTGAAGCGTTTTAATTTTCTCACTGTTGCCATGTGATGTGTGGGTTTAATGCTAAGAGGTTTTCAGGGCCTTACCGAAACCCCCGGGGCCAGATTATCCTC
Source organism: Coregonus clupeaformis (assembly GCF_020615455.1). Classification (NCBI taxonomy): domain Eukaryota; kingdom Metazoa; phylum Chordata; class Actinopteri; order Salmoniformes; family Salmonidae; genus Coregonus; species Coregonus clupeaformis. Next base: position 44,119,016 of record NC_059205.1, read on the forward strand.
CTTAAAACTCATCAATAGTTTATTTCATTTGAATTTGGGATAGAAGTACTTTTTCTATAAATATTGGGGAGCCCAAAGACGCTCCGGGGGGTATTATTTCCTCTGTTTTTAATAAATAAATAATCTCCTCAGACATAAAGGCTGTTTACATGAGTGGGAAAACAAACGTTTGGCTCAGCGCGACTGAAAAGTCCCACCTACACAGCGTCAACCAACACTAACATCCTGTATATCTCTATAGTCTATAGATTGACTCTGAACATGTCTTAGGTACATATATCTCAGAGAACCCAAACACCAGAAAACAAAACTAAATAAACATTTGAAAAGACCAGCTCTAGTGGTGCCGTATACCATAAAATAAAAGACAAGAACAGAACCAAAAAATCTATGAATAATATAATACTCATTACTCTATTTTTGTTCTTATCCGAGACCAAAAGGAAGTCCATTCGTTTTTGTTTTCGTTATTTTTGTTTTGTTTTTGGCAAAGTAAGTAAGTAACCCCCCGACGTCTTCTCTTCTCTTCCCAACCCCTCGTCCTGCCCCCCATGTCCCAAACTCAGTCCCGATTGGTGGAATACCCGGTCAATTATCGCCGGAGCAGCAACATGACAAATGAGAGCAGGTAGAGGGCGATGGATGGGAGGTTGTGGTTAGCTGATGCTTTCACAACCTTCTTGTTCTCCGGAGGGTAGGCATACACTTTGGGTCTGTCTGTGCTGGGGGCCATGAGGCGCGGGCCCCGGGGACAGTTTTCATCTGTGCACATCCCACTTCCTGAACCACTGACATCATCACCTGGGGACAGAGACAGAGAAGAAAAACAAATACATTTTTAGAGATAGAATCAGATCTGTATGGTATAGCAACAAAACGTTTCTCTGGCTTTTATGCCAGTGATACTGAAGTGGAAGAGAATCAGTAAGAATGTTAATCTCACAGGGCAATTCCACCACTTTTCAATCTCCACCGCCATACCAGTGTCTACATATGTGAAAACATGTACTTGGTGATTTTAACTTCAACTGGGCTAATAAAGCAAATACAAAAAAGCTAGTCACTAGTCAATATGACTTTGCCCAGATGATTAATGGATCAACTAGAATCACACTTTCTTCAAAAACTCAAATTGATCTTATTTTCAGCAACAATCCAGAAAGGATTACAAAATCATTCAACTTTATTACAGGAATATCAGATCATAATCTGACTCTGATTACCAGGAAGCTAACCAAAAAGAGATTAAGACAAAAAGCAGGTCTCCTACAGCATACCGTTTGAGACTTTGTCCTCAAAACTGCTCTGAAAACAGGTGTAAGTACTGACATGAGGATTTTTTTAAGGATCTGTTTTAAGGATAAAGTTGTCAACAAGCTTAGAAAGGCCAAAGCCAACTTTTTTATTGGTCTTATCAACCAAGCTAGAGGAAATACTAAACGTCTATGGGAAAATCTCAACACATTATCCAAAAAAGGTGTAAAAGCAAAGCAGGAAAATACAAGGAATTTTAACTCAACATTTAACAATTTCTTTAAACAGAACCTGACAGTAACATTTGGCCATAGAAATAAAGTGATCACTTCACCTGACTATACCTCTCCTGTTTTTAACATAGCTGAAGTGCCTGAGCAGGAGATAATGAAAATCCTAACTAATCTTAAAAACTCCAAGGCACAGACGTTTAGTATGGAAATGACTCCGCCCTCCTGAAGAAAAACTCCATCACCCTGTGCTCTCCAGTGACTCATCTGGTAAATCTATCAATTAAACAAGCAGTGTTCCCTGACGACTGGAAATCTGCTGTCATAACACCAATCTTCTAGGCTGGAGATCCAACTGATGTGGCCAATTATAGGCCCATCAGCATTCTCCCAAAATAGCTGACTGGTTGGACCACTTATGTCTAATATTGAACATAACAAAAACTGTCTGCATGTATTTCTCCATCAGAAACAGACCCATCAGCCCGAGGTAACGTAAAGGGACAGAGGATTGAGGTGGTGTCACATTTTAAATACTTAGGAATAATTATTGAATCTAACATTTACTTCAAAAAACAAAGAAAACAAGTATATGGAACAGCAAAACGCAACCTGGTAAATTTCAAATGTCAACAGATGCTGCTAAACTGTACATGCACTCAATGATTCTGTCCCGTCTCTCGTACTGTGTCACAACCTGGTCACAAGCTAGTATCACAGCTATGAAACTACTCCAAAAGCTTTATATTCTCTAATTCCTTATCCCCTTATAATTCTTAACTACAAACAGCGTTTGAATCAGGCATTTGATGGGTTAAGGTTAGGGTTCAAGTTTCTAGTAAGGCTCAGTTTTAGATTTTGGTTAGTTGTTTTGCAGGTCAGCAGTGTCCTTATAGTCTCTCCCAGGTTCAAGCCCCAGATTAGGGTTTCTGTGCCAGTGTTCACACAATGAGATTTACTTAATGATTTACATAATGATTTACATATAATTTTAATGGTAGGTTTATTTGAACAGTGAGAGACAGAATAACAACAAAAAAATCCAGAAAAACGCAGGTCAAAAGTATTATAAATTGATTTGCATTTTAATGAGGGAAATAAGTATTTGACCCCTCTGCAAAACATGACTTAGTACTTGGTGGCAAAACCCTTGTTGGCAATCACAGAGGTCAGACGTTTCTTGTAGTTGGCCACCAGGTTTGCACACATCTCAGGAGGGAGTTTGTCCCACTCCTCTTTGCTGATCTTCTCCAATTCATTAAGGTTTCGAGCCTGATGTTTGGCAACTCGAACCTTCAGCTCCCTCCACAGATTTTCTATGGGATTAAGGTCTGGAGACTGGCTAGGCCACTCAAGGACCTTAATGTGCTTTTTCTTGAGCCACTCCTTTGTTGCCTTGACTGTGTGTTTTGGGTCATTGTCATGTTGTAATACCCATCCACGACCCATTTTCAATGCCCTGGCTGAGGGAATGAGGTTCTCACCCAAGATTTGACTGTACATGGCCCCGTCCATCATCCCTTTGATGCGGTGAAGTTGTCCTGTCCCCTTAACAACCCTTAACAGAAAAACACCCCCAAAGCATAATGTTTCCACCTCCATGTTTGATGGTGGGGATGGTGTTCTTGGGGTCATAGGCAGCATTCCTCTTCCTCCAAACACGGCGAGTTGAGTTGATGCCAAAGAGCTCGATTTTGGTCTCATCTGACCACAACACTTTCACCCAGTTCTCCTCTGAATCATTCAGATGTTCATTGGCAAACTTCAGACGGCCCTGTATATGTGCTTTCTTGAGCAGGGGGACCTTGCGGGCGCTTCAGGATTTCAGTCCTTCACGGCATAGTGTGTTACCAATTGTTTTCTTGGTGACTATGGTCCCAACTGCCTTGAGATCATTGACAAGATCCTCCTGTGTAGTTCTGGGCTGATTCCTCACCGTTCTCATGATCATTGCAACTCCACGAGGTGAGATCTTGCATGGAGCTCCAGGCCGAGGGAGATTGACAGTTATTTTGTGTTTCTTCCATTTGCGAATAATCGCACCAACTGTTGTCACCTTCTCACCAAGCTGCTTGGCGATGGTCTTGTAGCCCATATCAGCCTTGTGTAGGTCTAAAATCTTGTCCCTGACATCCTTGGAGAGCTATTTGGTCTTGGCCATGGTGGAGAGTTTGGAATCTGATTGATTGCTTCTGTGGACAGGTGTCTTTTATACAGGTAATAAACTGAGATTAGGAGCACTCCCTTTCAGAGTGTGCTCCTAATCTCAGCTCGTTACCTGTATAAAAGACACCTGGGAGCCAGAAATCTTTCTGATTGAGAGGGGGTCAAATACTTATTTCCCTCATTAAAATGCAAATCAATTTATAACATTATTGACATGCGTTTTTCTGGATTTTTTTGTTGTTATTCTGTCTTTCACTGTTCAAATAAACCTACCATTAAAATTATAGACTGATCATTTCTTTGTCAGTGGGCAAATGTACAAAATCAGCAGGGGATCAAATACTTTTTTCCCTCACTGTATTTTGTTGAAATATACTTTAATCTCTGAGAAATTAACGTAACTGCTTGCACCCAAATTGGCCATTTTTAATTTTATAAGATTAATGTAATATTGAATAAATATAGTACCTAACATCCGATTTGGACCAAACTCTTTTCTAAGCCACCATTAGACACCCCACACCCCACACCAATCTCACCCCAACAATTAGTATATAATATATCAATCAGTTTGACAAGTAGAATGGAGCTGTGGCTCAAGAGTATTGTTTCTTCATCCTATGTAATATATTTTTAGTGAATTTGGTGATGATTTTTTCCCCCCCTGTTCAGAGAAATTTGTAATTTAAGTTGTTGGGTTTATGTCCCATCCCACATCCTGATAGTACCAGGTTCTGACCACTAGATGGTGCTGTTCCTGCTATTAGGTTATTTTTTTTTTTTTTAAGAATCACCCCCCCCACATCATTAAAGGGATAGTTTACCCAAATTACAAAATTACATATACAGCTGCGGAAATAATTAAGAGACCACTGCAAAATTATCAGTTTCTCTGGTTTTACTATTTATAGGTATGTGTTTGGGTAAAAATAACATTTTTGTTTTATTCTATAAACTACTGACAACATTTCTCCCAAATTCCAAATAAAAATATTGTCATTTACAGCATTTATTTGCAGAAAATGACAACTGGTCAAAATAACTAAAAAGATGCAGTGTTGTCAGACCTCGAATAATGCAAAGAAAATAAGTTCATGTTCATTTTTAAACAACACAATAATAATGTTTTAACTTAGGAAGAGTTCAGAAATCAATATTTGGTGGAATAACCCTGATTTTCAATCACAGCTTTCATGCGTCTTGGCATGCTCTCCACCAGTCTTTCACATTGATGTTGGGTGACTTTATGCCACTCCTGGCGCAAAAATTCAAGCAGCTCGGCTTTGTTTGATGGCTTGTGACCATCCATCTTCCTCTTGATCACATTCCAGAAGTTTTTAATGGGGTTCAGGTCTGGAGATTGGGCTGGCCATGACAGGGTCTTGATCTGGTGGTCCTCCATCCACACCTTGATTGACCTGGCTGTGTGGCATGGCACATTGTCCTGCTGGAAAAACCAATCCTCAGAGTTGGGGAACAATGTCAGAACAAAAGGAAGCAAGTTTTCTTCCAGGACAACCTTGTACGTGGCTTGATTCATGCGTCCTACACAAAGACACATCTGCCCGATTCCAGCCTTGCTAAAGCACCCCCAGATTATCACCGATCCTCCACCAAATTCACAGTGGGTGCGAGACACTGTGGCTTGTAGGCCTCTCCAGGTCTCCGTCTAACCATTAGACGACCAGGTGTTGGGCAAAGCTGAAAATTGGACTCATCAGAGAAGATTACGTTACTCCAGTCCTCTACGGTCCAATCCTTATGGTCTTTTGCAAACCTCAGCCTGGCTCTTCTTTGCTTCTCATTGATGTAGGGCTTTTTTCTAGCTTTGCACGACTTCAGCCCTGCCCCAAGGAGCCTGTTTTGTACTCGCCGTGCACTTCACCCCAGCTGCCGTTTGCCATTATTTTTGTAGGTCACTTGATGTCATCCTTCGGTTGTTGAGTGACATTCGAATGAGTTGGCGGTCATCCCGGTCAGTAGAGAGTCATTTTCGCCCTCTGCTGGTCTGTAGCTTTGTTGTCCCCAATGTCTGCTGCTTGACCTTGTTCTTATGAACCGCCGTCTTTGAAATGTTAAGGATGGAAGCAACCTGACGCTCACTGTATCCCTCTGCCAGTAAAGCCAGAATTGAACCCCTCTTTTCCTCACTCAAAACGTTCCTTTTCAACTCTTTTGGCATGGTCAATAGTTCGTTTTTGATAAATATTACTTTTGAGGTACTATTAGCACAGTTTTTGCCATCCAGCTGGTCCTGTTGCAAGAGGATAGTGATGACCACAGCAGTGGTTTTTATACTTTTCCTAATTAAATAAGATTTGGTTCATGTGATCACCTAATCAGTACCTAATTCAGTAGAATGAGGTGTGCCTGTGTTGGAATTCAACAGACACTGGAATGGAATGGCTGTCATACATGTAGAGATGCTGATTTAAGAAAAATGTGCAGTGGTCTCTTAATTTTTTCCACAGCTGTAGATTGTAAGCTGTCTATGGACCAGAGGGGTATCCTAAGAACCAGATTTGAGGAGTTAGCGAGGTAACTTTGGTCAACTCTGAGTTTAACTTGGGATAACCGATCACACAAAAATGGCTCACCTTTTAGCCAGCTACATTTCTATGGCAACAAATCCTTCAGAACTAACCTGCTCTGGGGCAGGCTAACACACGGCTAACTCCACTTATCCTGAATGAAATGACTGAGCCATGAGTTGACGACCAATGAAATCAGATTCCCTCCCTCTTGCAAAGAGGGAGGGAAAGACGACTGATTTAAATATTGTATTAATCAAATGTTGTTGTGTACAAAAAAATTGTAATGATGGAACATATCACATTATACATTTATTAATGACAGAATGCATTTTAAACTCCATGCACAGTAAAAGATTTGTATAACTTAATACAATTATTGCATTGATAAGCACACCAAAGTCGGCTTTAACGATAAGTAATACAATAAAGATGGCACTTTTAAAAGCCTATTTCACACCATAGCCCCCTGAATTTGCAACTTGTAAGATAACTTTTCTTTAATTTTGATTTCGGCACAAATGAAAATGTGGCACTGAATCGCCCATGGGTTGATATTTCAGCATTTCCTCAATGAAGAGTTTGGCATTCAACTAGCCATGTGCAACATGCACATGCAGTTACAAGCCTGCTAGAGTTAGCGGCAGGCGGACGAGCAATATCCACCGTCGTAGTACAGATGAAGCCTGAGCTGGAATGTGAAGCTAACTGAAGCTGGTTAGCTTTAGAAAACCCTGAGTAGATCTAGCTTGCCCCCCCTGGTATGACAGCAACCCATGCTTTGGTTTTGTTTACCAAGCCATTGTTTCAAATGCTAACTTTTTAGCATTTGTGTCACATATTCAATGCAAGTCAATGATACCTATATTAGCATTTTCATGCTTCATGTCCAAATCATCCTAAAGTATCTAAAAATGTATTGTGTAACTCAATGATGTTACTTATAGATGATTTGGATATGAAGCACAAAAATTCAAATTTTTCTAATTTCATTAACATGCATTGGATTTGTGCCACAAATGCTAAAACTTTAGCATTTGAAACAGTGGCCAGGTAAACAAAACTAAAGCATGGGTTGCTGTCATACTTGGTCCACAAACTGCTTTCAGGGTAAGACAACCAATATGTAATTGTGTAATTTGGGTGAACTATCCCTTTAACAATGGGGGGGGGGGGGTTCTTTAAAAAAAAACTATAACCTAATAACAGGAACAGCACCATCTAGTGGTCAGAACCTGGTACTATAAGGATGTAGGATGCGACATAAATCCAACAACTTCAATGACAAATATCTCTGAACAGGGGAAAAAAACATCACCAAATTCACTAAGAATATATTACATAGGATGAAGAAACAATACTCTGAGCCGCAGCTCCATACTACTTGTCAAACATATAGAACTGATGATACTGATCGTTGTTGGGGTGGGATTGGTGTGGGGGGACCGTGTATGGCTTTTGACCTTTTCTTTGGATTATTCATGTTTTACTGATTGTTAGAAAATGTTTGGTCCAAATCGGATGTTAGGTACAATATCAATCAATCAATCAATTTTATTTTATATAGCTCTTCTTACATCAGCTAATATCTCGAAGTGCTGTACAGAAACCCAGCCTAAAACCCCAAACAGCTAGTAATGCAGGTGTAGAAGCACGGTGGCTAGGAAAAACTCCCTAGAAAGGCCAAAACCTAGGAAGAAACCTAGAGAGGAACCAGGCTATGAGGGGTGGCCAGTCCTCTTCTGGCTGTGCCGGGTGGAGATTATAACAGAACCATGCCAAGATGTTCAAAAATGTTCATAAGTGACAAGCATGGTCAAATAATAATCAGGAATAAATCTCAGTTGGCTTTTCATAGCCGATCATTAAGAGTTGAAAACAGCAGGTCTGGGACAGGTAGGGGTTCCATAACCGCAGGCAGAACAGTTGAAACTGGAATAGCAGCAAGGCCAGGCGGACTGGGGACAGCAAGGAGTCACCACGGCCGGTAGTCCCGACGTATGGTCCTAGGGCTCAGGTCTCTCAGTTGGCTTTTCATAGCCGATCATTAAGAGTTGAAAACAGCAGGTCTGGGACAGGTAGGGGTTTCGTAACCGCAGGCAGAACAGTTGAAACTGGAATAGCAGCAAGGCCAGGCGGACTGGGGACAGCAAGGTGTCAGCATGCCCGGTAGTCCTGACGTATGGTCCTAGGGCTCAGGTTCTCAGAGAGAAAGAGAGAACGAGAGAATTAGAGAGAGCATACTTAAATTCACACAGGACACTGGATAAGACAGGAGAAGTACTCCAGGTATAACCAACTAACCCCAGCCCCCCCGACACATAAACTACTGCAGCATAAATACTGGAGGCTGAGACAGGAGCGGTCCGGAGACACTGTGGCCCCATCCGAAGAAACCCCGGACAGGGCCAAACAGGAAGGATATAACCCCACCCACTCTGCCAAAGCACAGCCCCCGCACCACCAGAGGGATATCCTCAACCACCAACTTACAATCCTGAGACAAGGCCGAGTATAGCCCACAGAGGTCTCCACCACAGCACAAACCAAGGGGGGGCGCCAACCCAGACAGGAAGATCACGTCAGTAACTCAACCCACTCAAGTGACGCACCCCTCCTAGGGACGGCATGAAAGAGCACCAGCAAGCCAGTGACTCAGCCCCTGTAACAGGGTTAGAGGCAGAGAACCCCAGTGGAGAGAGGGGAACCGGCCTGGCAGAGACAGCAAGGGCTGTTCGTTGCTCCAGAGCCTTTCCGTTCACCTTCACACTCCTGGGCCAGACTACACTCAATCATATGACCTACTGAAGAGATAAGTCTTCAGTAAAGACTTAAAGGTTGAGACCGAGTCTGCGTCTCTCACATGGGTAGGCAAACTGTTCCATAAAAATGGAGATCTATAGGAGAAAGCCCTGCCTCCCGCTGTTTGCTTAGAAATTCTAGGGACAATTAGGAGGCCTGCGTCTTGTGACCGTAGCGTACGTATTGGTATGTACGGCAGGACCAACTCGGAAAGATAGGTAGGAGCAAGCCCATGTAACGCTTTATAGGTTAACAGTAAAACCTTGAAATCAGCCCTTGCCTTAACAGGAAGCCAGTGTAGGGAAGCTAGCACTGGAGTAATATGATCAAATTTCTTGGTTCTAGTCAGGATTCTAGCAGCCGTATTTAGCACTAACTGAAGTTTATTTAGTGCTTTATCCGGGTAGCCGGAAAGTAGAGCATTGCAGTAGTCTAACCTAGAAGTAACAAATGCATGGATTAATTTTTCTGCATCATTTTTGGACAGAAAATTTCTGATTTTTGCAATGTTACGTAGATGGAAAAAAGCTGTCCTTGAAACAGTCTTGATATGTTCGTCAAAAGAGAGATCAGGGTCAAGAGTAACGCCGAGGTCCTTCACAGTTTTATTTGAGACGACTTTACAACCATCAAGATGAATTGTCAGATTTAACAGAAGATCTCTTTGTTTCTTGGGACCTAGAACAAGCATCTCTGTTTTGTCCGAGTTTAAAAGTAGAAAGTTTTCAGCCATCCACTTCCTTATGTCTGAAACACAGGCTTCTAGCGAGGGCAATTTTGGGGCTTCACCATGTTTCATTGAAATGTACAGCTGTGTGTCATCCGCATAGCAGTGAAAGTTAACATTATGTTTTCGAATAACATCCCCAAGAGGTAAAATATATAGTGAAAACAATAGTGGTCCTAAAACGGAACCTTGAGGAACACCGAAATGTACAGTTGATTTGTCGGAGGACAGACCATTCACAGAGACAAACTGATATCTTTCCGACAGGTAAGATCTAAACCAGGCCAGAACTTGTCCGTGTAGACCAATTTGGGTTTCCAGTCTCTCCAAAAGAATGTGGTGATCGATAGTGTCAAAGGCAGCACTAAGGTCTAGTAGCACGAGGACAGATGCAGAGCCTCGGTCTGACGCCATTAAAAGGTCATTTACCACCTTCACAAGTGCAGTCTCAGTGCTATGATGGGGTCTAAAACCAGACTGAAGCATTTCGTATACATTGTTTGTCTTCAGAAAGGCAGTGAGTTGCTGCGCAACAGCTTTTCTAAAATTTTTGAGAGGAATGGAAGATTCGATATAGGCCGATAGTTTTTTATATTTTCCGGGTCAAGGTTTGGCTTTTTCAAGAGAGGCTTTATCACTGCCACTTTTAGTGAGTTTGGTACACATCCGGTGGATAGAGAGCTGTTTATTATGTTCAACATAGGAGGGCCAAGCACAGGAAGCAGCTCCTTCAGCAGTTTAGTAGGAATAGGATCCAGTATGCAGCTTGAAGGTTTAGAGGCCATGATTATTTTCATCATTGTGTCAAGAGATATAGTACTAAAACACTTAAGTGTCTCTCCCGATCCCAGGCCCTCGCAGAGCTGTGCAGATCCAGGACAGCTAAGCCCTGGAGGAATACGCAGATTCAAAGAGGAGTCCGTAATTTGCTTTCTAATGGTCATGATCTTTTCCTCAAAGAAGTTCATGAATTTATTACTGCTGAAGTGAAAGCCATCCTCTCTTGGGGAATGCTGCTTTTTAGTTAGCTTTGCAACAGTATCAAAAAGAAATTTTGGATTGTTCTTATTTTCCCTCGATTAAGTTGGAAAAGTAGGATGATCGAGCAGCAGTGAGGGCTCTTCGGTACTGCACGGTACTGTCTTTCCAAGCTAGTCGGAAGACTTCCAGTTTGGTGTGGCGCCATTTCCGTTCCAATTTCCTGGAAGCTTGCTTCAAAGCTCAGGTATTTTCTGTATACCAGGGAGCTAGTTTCTTATGACAAATGTTTTTCGTTTTTAGGGGTGCAACTGCATCTAGGGTATTGCGCAAGGTTAAATTGAGTTCCTCAGTTAAGTGGTTAACAGATTTTTGTCCTCTGACGTCCTTGGGTAGGCAGAAGGAGTCTGGAAGGGCATCAAGGAATTTTTGTGTTGTCTGAGAATTTATAGCACGACTTTTGATGCTCCTTGGTTGGGGTCTGAGCAGATTATTTGTTGCGATTGCAAACGTAATAAAATGGTGGTCCGATAGTCCAGGATTTTGTGGAAAAACATTAAGATCTACAACATTTATTCCATGGGACAAAACTAGGTCCAGAGTATGACTGTGGCAGTGAGTAGGTCCAGAGACATGTTGGACAAAACCCACTGAGTCGATGATGGCTCCGAAAGACTTTTGGAGTGGGTCTGTGGACTTCTCCATGTGAATATTAAAATCACCAAAAATTAGAATATGATCTGCTATGACTACAAGGTCTGATAGGAATTCAGGAAACTCAGAGAGGAACGCTGTATATGGCCCAGGAGGCCTGTAAACAGTAGCTATAAAAAGTGATTGAGTAGGCTGCATAGATTTCATGACTAGAAGCTCAAAAGACGAAAACGCCATTTTTTTTTGTAAATTGAAATTTGCTATCGTAAATGTTAGCAACACCTCCGCCTTTGCGGGATGCACGGGGAATATGGTCACTAGTGTAACCAGGAGGTGAGGCCTCATTTAACACAGCAAATTCATCAGGCTTAAGCCATGTTTCAGTCAGGCCAATCACATCAAGATTATTGATCAGTGATTAGTTCATTGACTATGACTGCCTTTGAAGTGAGGGATCTAACATTAAGTAACCCTATTTTGAGATGTGAGGTATCACGATCTCTTTCAATAATGGCAGGAATGGAGGAGGTCTTTATCCTGATAAGATTGCTAAGGTGAACACCGCCATGTTTAGTTTTGCCCAACCTAGGTCGAGGCACAGACACAGTCTCAATGGGTATGGCTGAGCTGACTACACTGACTGTGCTATTGGCAGACTCCACTAAGCTGGCAGGTTGGCTAACAGCCTGCTGCCTGGCCTGCACCCTATTTCACTGTGGGGCTAGAGGAGTTAGAGCCCTATCTATGTTGGTAGATAAGATGAGAGCACCCCTCCAGCTAGGATGGAGTCCGTCCCTCATCAGCAGGTCAGGCTTGGTCCTGTTTGTGGGTGAGTCCCAGAAAGAGGGCCAATTATCTACAAATTCTATCTTTTGGGAGGGGCAGAAAACAGTTTTCAACCAGCGATTGAGTGCTGAGACTCTGCTGTAGAGCTCGTCACTCCCCTAACTGGGAGGGGGCCAGAGACAATTACTCGATGCCGACACATCTTTCTAGCTGATTTACACGCTGAAGCTATGTTGCACTTGGTGACCTCTGACTGTTTCATCCTAACATCGTTGGTGCCGACGTGGATAACAATATCTCTATACTCTCTACACTCGCCAGTTTTAGCTTTAGCCAGCACCATCTTTAGATTAGCCTTAACGTCGGTAGCCCTGCCCCCTGGTAAACAGTGTATGATCGCTGGGTGATTCGTTTAAGTCTAATACTGCGGGTAATGGAGTCGCCAATGACTAGGGTTTTCAATTTGTCAGAGCTAATGGTGGGAGCCTTCAGGCGTCTCAGACCCCGTAACGGGAGGAGTAGAGACAAGAGAAGACTCAGACTCAGACTCCGACTCGCTACATAATGGGGAAAACCGGTTGAAAGTTTCTGTCGGCTGAATGAGCGACACCGGTTGATCATTCCAACAGTATTTCCCTCCAGAAGCCATGAGAAAGTTGTCCGGCTGCGGGGACTGTGCGGGGGGATTTATACTAACGTTACTATCTGTACTTACTGGTGGCACAGACGCTGTTTCTTCCTTTCCTACACTGAAATTACCCTTGCCTAACGATTGCGTCTGAAGCTGGGCTTGTAGCACAGCTATTCTCGCCGTAAGGCGATCGTTCTCCTGTATATTATGAGTACAGCGACTGCAATTAGAAGACATCATGTTAATGTTACTACTTAGCTTCGGCTGTTGAAGATGTTGACGAACCATGTCCAGATAAAGCGTCCGGAGTGAAAAAGTTGAATGAGGGAAAAAAGTTGCGATGGAAAAAAGGAAAATAAAGTAAGGTTGGCAGCAAAAACGCACAGGAAAATGACTCTTCTGTCTCGGGATAAAACGTCCGGGGTGAAAAAGTTTAACGAAAAAAGATGAGTGAGGACAAAACTAAAAAGTTGGTAAATTTGTTGAACACAGAGATTGATTAAACGTTTATTAAAAGTAAAACGTGAATAGTTTGGCAGGTAGCCAAGTAGCAGCAAACAGCACAGCAGCACGGAGACAATGCGGAAGCGAGAAACAAGAGGGCGTGTCCAGCTATAATTATTGCATTTTATATTAATCCTATAAATCAATTAGCTTAATCTAATTATATTTAATAAAATACTGCTTCTGGAATTCTTATCTTATCTATTTCTACTACAGAAACGATTTCAGAACAATCTGAGATGGTGGGTGTCATGGTTTGCTGAAATGACATGGAACAATAATGGAGACAATCAAAACAACATATAAAATATTTCCATTAGTCATATAATGTCAACATATGACACAATCTCTTTCATAGTGTTTTGACCATGAGGGAGACCTCTCTGTAGTCCACACAGCTTTTGCCCTCAGGAGTAGGATTAGGTAAGGTCCATATTTCAATATTCCCTCTATGGTTGGAGTCAGTATTCACATAGGATGAGCTGATCCTAGATCTATACTCACTGGTGTCCTGAAAGTCCACATCGTTGCCATTGAAAGCGTTCTTGAGGCGGTTGGTCATGATTTTGAGCTGCATGATCTGTTGGCGTATAGTCATGTCTGGCTTGGTGATGTCGATCTCTACCTCAGGGTTGTTGATCTGACTAGCCAGGCCGTCACCCATTACCTCTGGAAGGTACCTGGGAGACAAGGAGAGAGGATCACTGGGGGGTACTCAAATACACACACACTCACACATGCATGATGCAGGCACAAAGAGGCACACACGCAAATATGCATGCATGCGAGCACGTACACAGACACAGATGCAGACATTACACACTCATACACACACACACATAGCATGCATGCACACACACAGACGTGGTTTAGGGGTCCTACCTGGCACGGGCCATGCCGTTCCAGCACTTGTCTGCTTGGGTCCTAGTGGCCACCCTGTCACTGCAGAGGGTGCTGGGTAACGAGACCCAGTAGGGCTGCATGTCCCTCAGCCTACTCGACACATCAGACACCTGGGGGCGTTTTGTAATGGAAAAGGAAAATTAGCATTTCTTATTGGACAAGTTCATATAGTCCCTCCCTGTTTCAGTCCCCTTTCTTTCATTTGGTGCCTAATGAATACAGCCTGTGTACTGGAAACTACTATCAAAAGCTATTCAACATCAAGTTTGTTTCAAGCATTCACACTTTCTGCAAATTGCTTCTGTATGAGCAACAAACAAACAACAACAGTGTGCTTATTTTTGGGAGACAATGATGGTTGTTTCCATTTCCTCACATTTCATATTCATCTGACTCATTGCATTCTTGACTGTAGCATTACTATTTTTGCATTCTTCACAGAGTAAGAGTAAACACGACTAAACAGAATCCGTATCGTATATCAAGTTAGAGAGAGAGAGAGAGGGAGAGATGATGACAGTAACACTGACCAGTTTCTCCAGCCTAGCCCCAGAGGTTGGGCTGGTCTCCACTGTAACCTTCCCCCTCCTCTTCACCTCCTCCAACCCAGTGCTGCTGGTTCCTCCCTCCCTCGGATTCCCACATGCCTGGAACACCTGAGAATAGAGAGAATGGGAAAGAGAGAGGGGGAGTTAGAGGGAGGAGGTGAGAAAATGATTAAGTTGAGAGGCATTTATTTAGGGACAAAAACTACAACTCTTGAGATAATCTGTAAAATAATAGTTTAATTTTGGTATTTTATTAGGATCACCATTAGCAGCTACTCTCCATGGGGTTTAAGTGAGTCTTGTGAGTCTTGAGGTGTTCAAACGAAATCTCTTGCCCCAATCGGATCAACAACTACAACAAACCATATCAAACTTTATTCGTCACATGCTTCGTAAACAACAGGTGTAGACTAACAGTGACATGCTTACTTACGGGGCCTTCCCAACAATGCAGAGAGAAAGAAAATAGAGAAATAATAGAAAAGTAATAACACATAATGACATCAATGCAAATGTATTCGAACATCTAATCAAACACTTAATGAGAGCTCATATTGCGCAACATTTCTATAGGCTATGCAATTGCGGGAGAAAACAGAGGGATGGCCACTAATAAAAAGACGAGTATCCGATCAGCTTTCTATAGGCTAGGCCTACTATATTTATTTCTCAACTTTCCTAATAGTAAGCACATTGCTTCTCTTTACAACAACAGTACAGCCTACCTGGCTGGCATGAACATGAACCACGGGAAAAGCGTCCTCCATTCGCTATTTAAGTGCATAGATTACATGTATTTCTTCCCCCTGCCCCTGTTTCGAGACGGGTGCATGATAATGGTCCATTCTAAATCAAAACAAATTTCACACATATATTATTTAGTACTGTATATGTAAAGACAAGATTAAATCAAAAATAGTCTGATTGGTGACAATATTAGCCTATCACTTCTGAATGATATATTATCACTTGTGAATGATGCCCAACTTGTGTGCAGTTAGGCAAGAAACACATGCCTTTTTCTGCAACTTTTTCAAATCATAGTCGCACACCTCATGTAGCCTAGCCCATAGGCCTATATGTTTTGATAAGGTTTGTATCGCAACTAAAGTGGCCAAATTACTTCTTAAAATTAAGCACATTAATCCGCTTTACAACGGGTGTCGAGCCTACTTGACATACATACGCAGCACATGAGTTTCAAGTTTGGGGAAGATAATTTTCACCATAAAAATGCACCTTTATAATAAAACCATCACATGCATAATTGCATTTGCGGTCACTTTTGATAATGATGTTTTCCTGCGAATGGAACATTCGCGCTTATAGCCTACTGCCATGTGCGCATTGCTGCGCTTATACAGTGGCTTGCGAAAGTATTCACCCCCCTTGGCATTTTTCCTATTTTGTTGCCTTAAAACCTGGAATTAAATTGATTTTGGGGGGGTTTGTATCATTTGATTTACACAACATGCCTACAACTTTGAAGATGCAAAATATGTTTTATTGTGAAACAAACAAGAAACAAGACAAAAAAAACAGAAAACTTGAGCGTGCATAACTATTCACCCCCCCCAAAAGTCAATACTTTGTAGAGCCACCTTTTGCAGCAATTACAGCTGCAAGTCTCTTGGGGTATGTCTCTATAAGCTTGGCACATCTAGCCACTGGGATTTTTGCCCATTCTTCAAGGCAAAACTGCTCCAGTTCCTTCAAGTTGGATGGGTTCTGCTGGTGTACAGCAATCTTTAAGTCATACCACAGATTCTCAATTGGATTGAGGTCTGGGCTTTGACTAGGCCATTCCAAGACATTTAAATGTTTCCCCTTAAACCACTCGAGTGTTGCTTTAGCTGTATTCTTTGGGTCATTGTCCTGCTGGAAGGTGAATGTCCATCCCAGTCTCAAATATCTGGAAGACTGAAACAGGTTTCCCTTAAGAATTTCCCTGTATTTAGCGCCATCCATCATTCCTTCAATTCTGACCAGTCCCTGCCGATTAAAAACATCCCCACAGCATGATGCTGCCACCAACATGCTTCACTTTGGGGATGGTGTTCTCGGGTGATGAGAGGTGTTGGGTTTGCGCCAGACATAGCATTTTCCTTGATGGCCAGAAAGCTCAATTTTAGTCTCATCTGACCAGAGTACCTTCTTCCATATGTTTGGGGAGTCTCCCACATGCCTTTTGGCGAACACCAAACGTGTTTGCCTATTTTTTTCTTTAAGCAATGGCTTTTTTCTGGCCACTCTTCCGTAAAGCCCAGCTTTGTGGAGTGTACGGCTTAAAGTGGTCCTATGGACAGATACTCCAATCTCCGCTGTGGAGCTTTGCAGCTCCTTCAGGGTTATCTTTGGTCTCTTTGTTGCCTCTCTGATTAATGCCCTCCTTGCCTGGTCCGTGAGTTCTGGTGGGCGGCCCTCTCTTGGCAGGTTTGTTGTGGTGCCATATTCTTTCCATTTTTTAATAATGGATTTAATTGTGCTCTGTGGGATGTTCAAAGTTTCAGATATTTTTTTTAAACCCAACCCTGATCTGTACTTCTCCACAACTTTGTCCCTGACCTGTTTGGAGAGCTCCTTGGTCTTCATGGTGTCGCTTGCTTGGTGGTGCCCCTTCCTCCACATGTGTGCCAAAAACAGGGGAGGGCTGGGTGTATTGAAGGGTGGTGGTCAAGGCCGGAGCCAGAACCACCGCCGAGGAGGTATGCCCACCCAGCCCTCCCCTGTTTTTGGCTCGTATTTAGGCGCGGTCGCAGTCCGCGCCTTTAGGGGGTACTGTCACACCCCTGGCTCTGGGACTCATTATGTTGAGCCAGGGTGTGTTCATTCTATGTGTTCTGTTTCATTGTTGGGTGTTCTAGGTTGTCTGTTTCTATGTTTGCCTGTGTGACTCCCAATCAGAGGCAACGAGTGTCAGCTGTCGGCTGGTTGTCTCTGATTGGGAGCCATATTTAACTGTCGGTGTTTCACTTTGTGTTTGTGGGTTTTTGTTCCGTGTTCGGTCAGTGTTATCGTTGGACGTCACGAGTCGTTTCTTGTTTTGTATATTTAACTTTAACTAATTAAAGTCATGTGTGTTTCACACGCTGCGCCTTGGTCTACTCCTTCCCACGATCGTGACAGAAAAACCCACCATGCAACGACCAAGCAGCGTGTCCAGGGGCAGCCCTTGGGGTGGACATGGGAGGAAGCGCCGGGAAAGGCCCTGGCGAAAGAGGAGCAGCGTGTCCAGGAGCAGGCAGCCTGGACATGGGATGAGATATTGGACGGTAAAGGGTCCTGGACTTGGGGGGAAATCCTGGCCGGGATGGATCGCCGGCCATGGAGTGAGACAGTGGAGAGGCGCCGTAGAGAGGAGCTACGGCGTGATCAGGGTCGTCGTCGGACGGTCGTGAGGCAACCCCAGAAAATTTTTAGGGGGGGGCACACGGCATGGACGACGGGGCTGACGGAGGAGAAAAGGGGGCGGATCCAGAAGGCCACCAGGCCAGGGGTACACCGCCCTGTACGTCCTGTGCGGATGCCTCACATAGAGTGTAGGCATTCAGCCAGGACGGGTCGTGGCCGCTCTTCACTCCAGGCCTCCTATCCGTCTCCACAGCCCGGTTCGGCCTGTCCCTGCTCCACGCACCAAGCCTACGGTGTGCGTCGCCAGCCCAGTCCGGCCTGTCCCTGCTCCACGCACCAAGCCTACGGTGTGCGTCGCCAGCCCAGTCCGGCCTGTCCCTGCTCCACGCACCAAGCCTACGGTGTGCGTCGCCAGCCCAGTCCGGCCTGTCCCTGCTCCACGCACCAAGCCTACGGTGTGCGTCGCCAGCCCAGTCCGGCCTGTCCCTGCTCCACGCACCAAGCCTACGGTGTGCGTCGCCAGCCCAGTCCGGCCTGTCCCTGCTCCACGCACCAAGCCTACGGTGTGCGTCGACAGCCCAGCCCGGCCTGTCCCTGCTCCACGCACCAAGCCTACGGTGTGCGTCGACAGCCCAGCCCGGCCTGTCCCTGCTCCACGCACCAAGCCTACGGTGTGCGTCGCCAGCCCGGTCCGGCCTGTTCCTGCCACCCGCACCAAGTTTACGGTGCGCGTCGCCAGCCCGACCCGGCCTGTTCCTGCCACTCGCACCAAACCTACGGTGCGCGTCGCCAGCCCGACCCGGCCTGTTCCTGCCACTCGCACCAAACCTACGGTGCGCGTCGCCAGCCCGGTCCGGCCTGTTCCTGCCACTCGCACCAAACCTACGGTGCGTGTCGCCAGCCCGACCCGGCCTGTTCCTGCCACTCGCACCAAACCTACGGTGCGCGTCGCCAGCCCGGTCCGGCCTGTTCCTGCCACTCGCACTAAGCCAGGGGTGCGAGAAGTCAGCCTGGTAAGGCCCATTCCTCCTCCACGCACCAAGCCAGGGGTGCGAGTCGTCAGCCTGGTAAGGCCCATTCCTCCTCCACGCACCAAGCCAGGGGTGCGCGTCGTCAGCCTGGTAAGGCCCGTTCCTCCTCCACGCACCAAGCCAGGGGTGCGAGTCGACAGCCTGGTAAGGACCGCTCCTGTTAAGTCCAGTCCTGCTCCAGCCGGCGGGGCCAGACTGGACCAGGGGCGCATTGGGGGGTGTATTGAAGGGTGGTGGTCAAGGCCGGAGCCAGAACCACCGCCGAGGAGGTATGCCCACCCAGCCCTCCCCTGTTTTTGGCTCGTATTTAGGCGCGGTCGCAGTCCGCGCCTTTAGGGGGGGGTACTGTCACACCCTGGCTCTGGGACTCATTATGTTGAGCCAGGGTGTGTTCATTCTATGTGTTCTGTTTCATTGTTGGGTGTTCTAGGTTGTCTGTTTCTATGTTTGCCTGTGTGACTCCCAATCAGAGGCAACGAGTGTCAGCTGTCGGCTGGTTGTCTCTGATTGGGAGCCATATTTAACTGTCGGTGTTTCACTTTGTGTTTGTGGGTTTTTGTTCCGTGTTCGGTCAGTGTTATCGTTGGACGTCACGAGTCGTTTCTTGTTTTGTATATTTAACTTTAACTAATTAAAGTCATGTGTGTTTCACACGCTGCGCCTTGGTCTACTCCTTCCCACGATCGTGACAGGATGAATACTTTTGTGAAGAAATAGCCTAATAATTTAGCAACATTTTAAGGTAAACATTCTGATCTGTTGTGTCAGCCTCATAGCTTAAACATGTTTATTTGATGCTAGTGGTTGTATTAATTTGTGATCTATCCCATCCCACAACTGTCACAGACAATGTTTGGAATATTTATTTCTCACACAGAATAGAATAGGTAAACTTTTGTACTATGGGGGATAGTAGATTGACATAGGCTAGTGCTTTTGCTGTTTGTTAGGCCTACTCATCTTGTTGGCTGATGAAAAGTAAATGTGGACCGTTCTTCCAATATCTTCAATATGCGCCTTGGAATTGGATAAGGACGCACGCAGTTGCGGCCACGGATGTGTCTGTCTTCACATGTAGCCTGTGAGAAAGACCTGATCACGTGACGGAGAGCCATTTGAATGAGAGGTGCTTTGGAACATGAAGCCGGGAGAAGGGAATTATTTTATTATATTCAGCCCAAGGGCACAAAGGCCACTGGCCGCAAAAGGCATGGATTTTTTTAGGGGCATTACGGCCACACAAAGGGGATGCCGCCGGGAAATTCGAGGCATATGCTTGTCAAATTGTGACTGAGAGACTGATGAAGTGTGTACAGCCTGCGCAAAAAACAAAGCAGAGCTTATGCTTTTCATGCTACTTTTTTCAAATCATCATTGGAGTCGCATCATGCCTTAGAATGTATTAAAATCTAATCATATAGCCCAAGATTTGTATCACAACTAAAGTTACATAAATACGTCTAAATTAAGCATATAGGAGTACCTGTTTCTTTGTTAACCGCTCAACACAGAATAGCCTCATGTGCGCACTCCCTCAAATCATTTGGAGGAACTTTAAGCTCTCGACCCGTTCCACTACTGCCCCGTCGATGTGAATGGGGCGTGCTCAGCCCTCCGTTTCCTGAAGTCCACGACCAGCTCCTTTGGCTTCCTGACATTGAGAGAGAGATTGTTGTCCTGGCACCACACTGCCAGGTCTCTGACCTCCTCCCTATAGGCTGTCTCATCGTCATCGGTGATCAGGCCTACCACCGTTGTGTCGTCAGTAAACTTATTGATGGTGTTGGAGTCGTGTGGGGCCACTCAGTCATGGTTGAACTGGGAGTACAGGAGGGGACTAAGCACGCACCCCTGAGGGGCCCCTGTGTTGAGCATGGCGGATGTGTTGTTGCCTAACCTCACCACCTGGAGGCGGCCCGCCAGGAAGTCCAGGATCCAGTTGCAGAGAGAGGTGTTCAGTCCCAGGGTCCTTAGCTTAGTAATGAGCTTGGAGGGCACTATGGTGTTGAATGCTGAGCTGTAGTCAATGAACAGCATTCTCACATAGGTGTTCCTCATGTCCAGGTGGGAGAGGGCAGTGTGGAGTGCAATAGAGATTGCGTGATCTGTTGGGGAGGTATGCGAATTGTAGTGGGTCCATTGGAGTGGGTCTGGGATGATGGTGTTGATGTAAGCAATGACCAGCCTTTCAAAGCATTTCATGGCTACAGATGTGAGTGCTACCGGGTGATTCATTTGGACAGGTTAACTTGGTGTTCTTGGGCACAGGGACTATGGTGGTCTGTTTGAAACATGTAGGTATTACAGACTGGGTCAGGAAGAGGTTGAAAATGTCAGTGAAGAGTAGGTGTCCTGGTAATCCGTCTGGCCCTGCGGCCTTGTGAATGTTAACCTGTTTAAAGGTCTTACTCACATCGGCTATGGAGAGTGTGAGGCCACAGTCGTCCGGAACAGCTGGTGCTCTCATGCATGGTTTGGTGTTGCTTGCTTCGAAGCGAGTGTAGAAGGCATTTAGCTCGCGACTGGGTTTCCCTTTGTAATCCACGATAGTTTGCAAGCCCTGTCACATCCGAAAACTAGTTGCTGAAAATGCAACCTTGCATTGTAATGAAACTTTGCCCAATAAACTCCTACTTTCCTGTACTGTAAATTGATAATCTACTACAGTATATAATCCTTATTGACAGGGTTGAAATAGAATAACCTCAACATCCATCCTTAATAGAAAACTCTAAACCCAGTACTTACTGTATGTATTGGTAAAGCTATAAGACACATGCTCCATTTGGAGGAGTTTGGTGAGCCAACTTATACATGACAAAACAATACGGCATTGTGTGTGCTCTCCTTGACATGTCACATGACACACAACACTTAGTTTACATTACTTACAACGCCAGAGGACTCAGATATTACATATAGTAGGTCACATATAGTAATTTAATATTCTAGGATAATTTCAATGCCAAGAACACACACGTCCCATGCTCCTTCAGGCATACCATTTACCTAGATTTAATGTATGAGACAAAGAAACTACCATCTTGTTTAATCTGTTTTGGATAGCTCTGAGGTTTTCTACCTATCTTCCTCCCCTACATGAATAACTTTTCTATAAAACAAGTAAACACACACAAACACACCTGCTACACACACACCTGTGCCCTGTTGTACCAACCTGAGGTAGAAGGTGCCCCTACCCACAGATCTAGAACACATTTGTCCTACTCCCAATGCTAACTGTTAACATTAAACTGTAACTATGAAAACTAATGAAACCAGAAGCTGCATTAGCAGTAGTTGCATGTTGAAACAGTTTAAGACTAAAACTGACTTCCTAAACCTGGTAGGACTTTATATCATAGAAGACTGTCAATAATGGATCAAGTGAAGCTGATCTCAGGTCAGTTTCCCTTTATTGTTAAACTTAGGATATCGGACCAAAGTATTCTGATCCTAGATCAGTACCTAAGGGGCAAAGTGTGGCTAGTGTTGTGAAGTCTGGTTTGCCAGGTCATGGCAGAGCTCCAGGCCAGCTTTGGCCTCGACACCAGTGCAGCACAGAGAAGCCTTTGTTCCCCAACACTATTTGCATACTTTTCCACCTTCACTAAACAAAAAATAAAGATTTCATGGCTCCTTATGCTTTTTAACGGGCACATAAAAGTGGTGCTCGTACACCATTAAAATAAAAAGTTAATGGTGAGCCTTGAGGCTGTGTTATCAGTCCCTCTTCAGGGGCCTCATTTATAACTGTTGTGTACTTTTCACATTACATAGCTGTGCGCACAATTTCTGAAAAGACTGCGCACGTACAAAAATAAAAATATAGAGATTTATAGACTTGGCGCACGCATGTTTCCCGTTATATAAATCAGACCTGTCCTGAAACTGCGCACGTGAACGAGCATTAAAACTCTGCCTGAAAAACACCCATCATTCACCTTTTATGGTGACAATAACGCCCTTATTTGCTTTATACTTTGGAAGTATTGGAATTAGGCCAAGGCAGTCTCTTAAGGAAATAGCAATGGCGAACTTGATTAAATGTCTCTGGAGGCTTTGGCAGAATGTTTAAAACTTTTAGAGTGACATTTTCTGTATCTGAAAGTTTGTTAAAGAAAACAATAATTGCAAATTGTCGTGGACCTGTAAACAGATCGTTCGAATTCAATAATATTTTGCATTGATTTATTCCTGATCCTAAAAATTCTGCACTGCCATTGAATTCTGAAACAATGTAAAGTATGTCTACATTATTTTATTTTTTTATCAGTAGGCCTATACAGTGGTAGCAGTCAAATCAAAATATAAACTGTCTGTTCATCTGTTAAATTCTACTGTAGATTGTTCTGTATTATAAACCGCGCTCCCTTTCGGATGCATAGAGCAAAAATAATAGGCCAACTTAAATGAGAGATGCACATGGTAATTTGTTGTAGGCTAAAGCTTCTTCGGGAATATGAACTCGTCATGGCCATAAAGGTGGTGAGGAATTTATTCTGCAATGGTTATGAAAATATGTATTATGTACAGTGGGGAAAAAAAGTATTTAGTCAGCCACCAATTGTGCAAGTTCTCCCACTTAAAAAGATGAGAGAGGCCTCTAAGAAAAAAAAATCCAGAAAATCACATTGTAGGATTTTTTATGAATTTATTTGCAAATTATGGTGGAAAATAAGTATTTGGTCACCTACAAACAAGCAAGATTTCTGGCTCTCACAGACCTGTAACTTCTTCTTTAAGAGGCTCCTCTGTCCTCCACTCGTTACCTGTATTAATGGCACCTGTTTGAACTTGTTATCAGTATAAAAGACACCTGTCCACAACCTCAAACAGTCACACTCCAAACTCCACTATGGCCAAGACCAAAGAGCTGTCAAAGGACACCAGAAACAAAATTGTAGACCTGCACCAGGCTGGGAAGACTGAATCTGCAATAGGTAAGCAGCTTGGTTTGAAGAAATCAACTGTGGGAGCAATTATTAGGAAATGGAAGACATACAAGACCACTGATAATCTCCCTCGATCTGGGGCTCCACGCAAGATCTCACCCCGTGGGGTCAAAATGATCACAAGAACGGTGAGCAGTTCCAGACGTGTCCCCCTGCTTAAGCCAGTACATGTCCAGGCCCGTCTGAAGTTTGCTAGAGTTCATTTGGATGATCCAGAAGAGGATTGGGAGAATGTCATATGGTCAGATGAAACCAAAATATAACTTTTTGGTAAAAACTCAACTCGTCGTGTTTGGAGGACAAAGAATGCTGAGTTGCATCCAAAGAACACCATACCTACTGTGAAGCATGGGGGTGGAAACATCATGCTTTGGGGCTGTTTTTCTGCAAAGGGACCAGGACGACTGATCCGTGTAAAGGAAAGAATGAATGGGGCCATGTATCGTGAGATTTTGAGTGAAAACCTCCTTCCATCAGCAAGGGCATTGAAGATGAAACGTGGCTGGGTCTTTCAGCATGAAAATGATCCCAAACACACCGCCCGGGCAACGAAGGAGTGGCTTCGGAAGAAGCATTTCAAGGTCCTGGAGTGGCCTAGCCAGTCTCCAGATCTCAACCCCATAGAAAATCTTTGGAGGGGAGTTGAAAGTCCGTGTTGCCCAGCGACAGCCCCAAAACATCACTGCTCTAGAGGAGATCTGCATGGAGGAATGGGCCAAAATACCAGCAACAGTGTGTGAAAACCTTGTGAAGACTTACAGAAAACGTTTGACCTGTGTCATTGCCAACAAAGGGTATATAACAAAGTATTGAGAAACTTTTGTTATTGACCAAATACTTATTTTCCACCATGATTTGCAAATAAATTCATAAAAAATCCTACAATGTGATTTTCTGGATTTTTTTCCCTCATTTTGTCTGTCATAGTTGACGTGTACCTATGATGAAAATTACAGGCCTCTCTCATCTTTTTAAGTGGGAGAACTTGCACAATTGGTGGCTGACTAAATACATTTTTTCCCCACTGTATTATGTTTATATTTACTTGAGACATTTGAAATTACAGTAGGCTATTCAGACGTACAGTATCCCAAAAAAAAACGTAAATAAAAAAGTTGAACCGTCTGTTCTACCATAGAGCAAAATACTTGAATACAGTATAGTTGATCTATTTACTACTGTCAAGTGGGTCCAGTTAAATAAGAGATGGGATGTTGTAGACCTATAAGCTACTTCGCTAGTATGAAACCATCACAGTCAGAAAAGATTAGGAATTTATTCTGCAATTCTCATGGAAATCAAATACAAAATAGATGCCTATTTGTAACTATTTTAGAATGCAAAGATGCAAAAAAATTGTTTATCTTCGCTCTTCTCACTAACGGCAAATGATTGCATCTTGTTATTATATTTACCTGCTTTTGTTTGTTTTGAATAAGCGTGTCATCATATCCCCCATTTGCACAAAATACTAGGCTACTTGCCTGCTTGCAAAGCAATACTTCAACCACTAGAAACTGTGCGTACGCATGGCCTAAAGTTTGCGGGAAGCTAAGCACATTCCCACGTCAAGTTCAGTTTTTATAAATGCCAACTTTTGCGTGAAAACTGGCGCACGTACATTTTGGGGTATACATTGTATGTACGCACAATTTATAAATGAGGCCCCTGGTCTGTGGAACATTATTACATTAAATCAGTACAGGGATCAACATCAGGTTATGAATATGTGTTATGAGCCCTGATCAACACTATCAGTGATCGATAATAATATTTGAATGTGTGAACTGGCGCTAGCATATCTGTATGTGCATGTGTGAGTGTGTGTGTGTGGCAAATGTGTTTGCGTGCATCAGTATGTGTGCGTGCGTGCATGTGCTGACTGCTGTTCTGACCTTGTTGTTAAACGTGTCTATGTTGTCCATCATGGTGGTGATAGCCTCTGACATGTGTGTGGGTAGAGAGCGGAACACCACATCCACACTGGACGCACCCTCAAACCTGTTAGCCACCTGCAGCATGGCATCTACAGAGAGAGCGAGAGGGAGGGGATACAATATTTTAAATGGGAATACATGCTTATACAGTGCCTTCAAAAAGTATTCATACCCTTGACTTATCCCACATTTTGTTGTGTTACAGCCTGAATTCAAAATGGATTCAATGTAATATTTTTTCTCACCCATCTACCTACAATATCCCATAATGACAAAGTGAAAACATGTTTTTAGAGTGTTTTTGCAAATGTATTGAAAATGAACATACTGTAATTATTACATAAGTATTCACACCCCTGACATGTTACAATCACCTTTGGCAGCGATTACAGCTGCGAGTCTTTCTGGGTAAGTCTCGAAGAACTTTGCACAACTGGATTGTACAATATTTGCACATTATTCTTCAAGCTCTGTCAAGTTGGTTGTTGATCATTACTAGACAGCCATTTTCAAGTCTTGCCATAGCTTTTCAAGCCAATTTAAGTCAAAACTGTAACTAGGCCACTCAGGAACATTCAATGTTGTCTTGGTAGCCAACTCCAGTGTATATTTGGTCTTGTGTTTTAGGGTATTCTCCTGCTGAAAGGTGAATTTGTCTCCCAGTGTCTGTTGGAAAGTAGACTGAACCAGGTTTTCCTGTGCTTAGCTCTATCCTAAAAAACTCCATAGTCCTTGCCGATGACAAGCATACCCATAAAATGATGCAGCCAGCACCATGCTTGAAAATATGAAGAGTGGTTCTCAGTGATGTGTTGTGTTGGATTTGCCCCAAACATAATGGTTTGTGTTCAGGACATAAAGTTCATTTCTTTGCCAACTTTTTTGCAGTTTTACTTTAGTGCTTGTTTTGGAATATTGTATTCTGTATAGGTTTCTTTCTTTTCACTCTGTCATTTAGGTTAGTACTGTGGAGTACAATGTCGTTGATCTATCCTCAATTTTCTCCTATCACATCCATTAACTGTCACTGTTTTAAAGTCACCATTGGCCTCATGGTGGAATCGTTGAGCGATTTCCTTCGTCTAAGGCAACTGAGTTAGGAAGGACACCTGTATCTTTGTAGTGACTGGGTGTATTGATACACCATCCAAAGTGTAATTAATAACTTCACAATGCTCAAAGGGATATTCAATGTTTGCTTTTTTTCCCCCCATCTACCAATAGATGCCCTTCTTTGATAGGCATTGGAAAACCTCCCTGGTCTTTGTGGTTGAATCTGTGTTTGAAATTCACTGCTCGACTGAGTGACCTTACAGATAATTGCATGTGTGGGGTACAGAGATGAGGTAGTCATTCAAAAATCATGTTAAACTTTATTAGTGTCCATGCAACGTATTATGTGACTTGTTAAGCACATTTGTACTCCTGAACTTATTTAGGCTTGCCATAGCAAAGGGGTTGAATACTTATTGACTCAAAATATTTCAGCTTTACAGTTTTAATTCATACAAAAAATTATCTAAAAACATAATTTCACATTGACATGATGGGGTATTGTGTGTAGGCCAGTGACACAAAATCACATAGTGACACATTAAATTCAGGCTGTAACACAACAAATTGTGGAAAAAGTCAAAGGGTATGAATACTTTCTGAAGTCACTGTAGGCATTCAAATGAAATTAGTGTGCAAATGTGTGCGTGTGTGTATGTGTCATGTGTGCGTGTGTGTGTGCATGTGTCATGCGCGTGTGTGTTTTATATGTCTCACCAGCCAAGTTCCTCCACTCTGTGTCCAGGTCAGCCTGGTTAGCGAGGCAGCCCTTCAGCACGTTGGCACAGTAGTTGGCACAGGGCCTGGCAGAGGGCACTCCACGGCAGTGGGGACAGTACGTCATCTTCATGATGGCACGCATGCACTCTGGGCTCAGGGGCACCTGGGAGAGGAGAGACAGCAATATTATAGCGATACTATATGAGCCACATTACAATTCCCACCAAGTGGGTTAATCCTATTGGTGCGATGTGTAGGATGCCTTTCACGCCAGCGACCTGGGTTCGCTTCCCTATCCCTCCTATTACTTCAAAATCATATATCATAAATATATACAGTCAGGTCCAAAATATTGGCCCCGCTTGATAAAGATGAGCAAAAAATATTGTATAAAATAAATACACTGAACAAAAATATAAACGCAACATATAAAGAGTTGGTCCCATGTTTAATGAGCTGAAATAAAAGATCCCAGAAAGTTTCCATATGCACAAAAACCTTATTTATCTAAAATGTTGTGCACATATTTCTTTACATCCCTGTTAGTGACCATTTCTCCTTTGCCAAGATAATCCATCCACCTGACAGGTGTGGCATATCAATAAGCGAATTAAACAGCATGATCATTACAAAGGTGCACCTTGTGCTGGGGACAATAAAAGGCCACTCTAAAATGTGCAGTTTTGTCACACAACACAATGCCACAGATGTCTCATGTTTTGAGGGAGCATGCAATTGGCATGCTGACTGCAGGAATGTTGCCAGATAATTTCTCTACTATAAGCCGCCTCCAACGTCGTTTTAGAGAATGTGGCAGTGCGTCCAACCGGACTCACAACCGCAGACCACGTATAACCATGCCATCCCAGGATCTCCACATCCGGCTTCTTCACCTGCGGGATGGTCTGAGAAGAGCCACTCGGACAGCTGATGAAACTGTGGGTTTGCACAACCAAATAATTTCTGCACAAACTGTCAAGGAAGCTCATCTGCATGCTCGTCGTCCTCACCAGGGTCTTGACCTGACTGCAGTTCGGCGACTTCAGTGGGCAAATGCTCACCTTCGATGGCTACTGGCACGCTGGTGAAGTGTGCTCTTCACGGATTAATCTGTGGCGTCGTGTGGGCGAGCAGTTTGCAACATTGTGAACAGAGTGCCCCAAGGCGGCAGTATGGTTATGGTGTGGGGCAGGCATTAGCTACGGACAACCGGGTTTGGCCGGTGTAGGCCGTCATTGTAAATAAGAATTTGTTCTTAACTGACTTACCTAGTTAAATAAAGGTTAAATAAATAAAAATGAAGGCTATTCCATGCGAGAAATTGCCAAGAAACTGAAGATCTCGTACAACGCTGTGTAATACTCCCTTCACAGAACAGCGCAAACTGGCTCTAACCAGAATAGAAGGAGGAGTGGGAGGCCCCGGTGCACAACTGAGCAAGAGGACAAATACATTAGTGTCTAGTTTGAGAAACAGACGCCTCACAGGTCCTCAACTGGCAGCTTCATTAAATAGTACCCGCAAAACACCAGTCTCAACGTCAACAGTGAAGAGGCGACTCCGGGATGCTGACCTTCTAGGCAGAGTTGCAAAGAAGTCCAGTGTCTGTGTTCTTTTGCCCATCTTAATCTTTTCTTTTTATTGGCCAGTCTGAGATATGGCTTCATGGTCGAATTGCTGCAAAGAAACCACTACTAAAGGACACCAATAATAAGAAGAGACGTGCTTGGGCCAAGAAACACTAGCAATGGACATGAGACCGGTGGAAATGTGTCCTTTGGTCTGGAGTCCAAATTGGAGATTTTTGGTTCCAACCGCCGTGTCTTTGTGAGACGTGGTGTGGGTGAACGGATGATCTCCGCATGTGTAGTTCCCACCGTAAAGCATGGAGGAGGAGGTGTTATGGTGTAGGGGTGTTACAGGAGGGGGTCGCAGTTCCGGAGCGACCCACTAGGTGTCCTCATCCGACAACTTTAGGCACCTCCTCACTCACAGTCTGGACTAATCATGATCCTATTGGTGTCACCTGTGTCTAACTGTTCACCTTTGTATTTATGCCCTCACTTCCCTGCATTCCCTTGCTCAGTTTTCTCTTCTAGTTTCTCTATGCCCAGCAGTACTAATCAGTGTCTGATTGGAGACATATTTACAGGTACTTGAGAAGTGTTCTCCCTGTTTCTTTATTTGTTTCAGTCGTAGTTAGTATTTCGTATTTTGGCTGTCAGCCTGTTTTTGGAGACTTATTTGCTCAACCTTTCTTTTATCGTGATAAGTCCGTTATTTTGTATCCTGGCTTCGGGACCACCAGTAAAGAACATGTTTCACCATCTCTGCCTACTGCCTACTGTTTATTCTGCACCGCACCTGGGTCACACCTCACACCAACCCTTACATGGGGGTGCTTTGCTGGTGCAGCGATACACCATCCCATCTGGTTTGGGCTTAGTGGAACTATCATTTGTTTTTCAACAGGACAATGACCCAACACACCTCCAGGCTGTGTAAGGGCTATTTTACAAAGAAGGAGAGTGATGGAGTGCTGCATCAGATGACCTGGCCTCCACAATCCCCCGACCTCAACCCAATTGAGATGGTTTGGGATGAGTCGGACGGCAGAGTGAAGGAAAAGCAGCCAACAAGTGCTAAGCATATGTGGGAACTCCTTCAAGACTGTTGGAAAAGCATTCCAGGTGAAGCTGGTTGAGAGAATGCCAAAAGTGTGCAAAGCTGTCATAAAGGCAAAGGGTGGCTATTTGAAGAATCTCAAATATAAAATAATATTTTGATTTGTTTAACACTTTTTTGGTTACTACATGATTCCATATGTGTTATTTCATAGTTTTGATGTCTTCACTATTATTCTACAAACCCTTGAATGAGTAGGTGTGTCCAAACTTTTGACTGGTACTGTATATACAGCTGTGGAAAAAATTAAGAGACCACTGCAAATGTTTCTTAAATCAGCATCTCTACCTGTATGACAGCCATTCCAGTCCAGTGTCTGTTGAATTCTAACACAGGCACACCTCATTCTACTGAATTAGGTACTGATTAGGTGATCACATGAACCAAATCTCATTTAACGAGGAAAAGTATCAAAACCACTGCTGTGGTCATCACTATCCTCTTGTAATAGGACCTGCTGGA
The DNA here is from genome assembly GCF_020615455.1 of Coregonus clupeaformis. Lineage (NCBI taxonomy): Eukaryota > Metazoa > Chordata > Actinopteri > Salmoniformes > Salmonidae > Coregonus > Coregonus clupeaformis. The sequence continues at coordinate 44,149,924 of NC_059205.1, forward strand.
TGGCAAAAACAGTACCTCAAAAGTAATATTAATCAAAAAATAACTATTGACCATGCCAAAAGTTTTGAGTGAGGAAAAGAAGGGTTCAATTCTGGCTTTACTGGCAGAGGGATACAGTGAGCGTCAGGTTGCTTCCATCCTTAAAAAGTCAAAGACGGCGGTTTATAAGAACAAGGTCAAGCAGCAGACATTGGGGACAACAAAGCTACAGACCAGCAGAGGGCGAAAACGACTCTCTACTGACCGGGATGACCGCCAACTCATTCGAATGTCACTCAACAACCGTAGGATGACATCAAGTGACCTACAAAAAGAAAGGCAAATGGCAGCTGGGGTGAAATGCACGGCGAGGACGGTACGAAACAGGCTCCTAGGGGCAGGGCTGAAGTCGTGCAAAGCTAGAAAAAAGCCCTTCATCAATGAGAAGCAAAGAAGAGCCAGGCTGAGGTTTGCAAAAGACCATAAGGATTGGACCGTAGAGGACTGGAGTAAGGTAATCTTCTCTGATGAGTCCAATTTTCAGCTTTGCCCAACACCTGGTCGTCTAATGGTTAGACGGAGACCTGGAGAGGCCTACAAGCCACAGTGTCTCGCACCAACTGTGAAATTTGGTGGAGGATCGGTGATGATCTGGGGGTGCTTCAGCAAGGCTGGAATCGGGAAGATTTGTCTTTGTGAAGGACGCATGAATCAAGCCACGTACAAGGTTGTCCTGGAAGAAAACGTGCTTCCTTTTGCTCTGACATTGTTCCCCAACTCTGAGGATTGGTTTTTCCAGCAGGACAATGCGCCATGCCACACAGCCAGGTCAATCAAGGTATGGATGGAGGACCACCAGATCAAGACCCTGTCATGGCCAGCCCAATCTCCAGACCTGAACCCCATTGAAAACTTCTGGAATGTGATCAAGAGGAAGATGGATGGTCACAAGCCATCAAACAAAGCCGAGCTGCTTGAATTTTTGCACCAGGAGTGGCATAAAGTCACCCAACATCAATGTGAAAGACTGGTGGAGAGCATGCCAAGACGCATGAAAGCTGTGATTGAAAATCAGGGTTATTCCACCAAATATTGATTTCTGAACTCTTCCTAACTTAAAACATTACTATTGTGTTGTTTAAAAATTAACATGAACTTATTTTCTTTGCATTATTCGAGGTCTGACAACACTGCATCTTTTTTGTTCTTTTGACCAGTTGTCATTTTCTGCAAATAAATGCTCTAAATGACAATATTTTTATTTGGAATTTGGGAGAAATGTTTTCAGTAGTTTATAGAATAAAACAAAAATGTTATTTTTACCCAAACACATACATATAAATTGTAAAACCAGAGAAACTGATAATTTTGCCGTGGTCTATTAATTTTTTACGCAGCTGTGTATATATATACAGTGGGGAAAAAATGTATTTAGTCAGCCACCAATTGTGCAAGTTCTCCCACTTAAAAAGATGAGAGAGGCCTGTCATTTTCATCATAGGTACACGTCAACTATGACAGACAAAATGAGGAAAAAAAATCCAGAAAATCACATTGTAGGATTTTTAATGAATTTATTTGCAAATTATGGTGGAAAATAAGTATTTGGTCACCTACAAACAAGCAAGATTTCTGGCTCTCACAGACCTGTAACTTCTTCTTTAAGAGTTTTCTCTGTCCTCCACTCGTTACCTGTATTAATGGCACCTGTTTGAACTTGTTATCAGTATAAAAGACACCTGTCCACAACCTCAAACAGTCACCTCCAAACTCCACTATGGCCAAGACCAAAGAGCTGTCAAAGGACACCAGAAACAAAATTGTAGACCTGCACCAGGCTGGGAAGACTGAATCTGCAATAGGTAAGCAGCTTGGTTTGAAGAAATCAACTGTGGGAGCAATTATTAGGAAATGGAAGACATACAAGACCACTTATAATCTCCCTCGATCTGGGGCTCCACGCAAGATCTCACCCCGTGGGGTCAAAATGATCCCAAGAACGGTGAGCAAAAATCCCAGAACCACACGGGGGACCTAGTGAATGACCTGCAGAGAGCTGGGACCAAAGTAACAAAGCCTACCATCAGTAACACACTCGCCGCCAGGGACTCAAATCCTGCAGTGCAGACGTGTCCCCCTGCTTAAGCCAGTACATGTCCAGGCCCGTCTGAAGTTTGCTAGAGTGCATTTGGATGATCCAGAAGAGGATTGGGAGAATGTCATATGTCATATGGTCAGATGAAACCAAAATAGAACTTGTCGTGTTTGGAGGACAAAGAATGCTGAGTTGCATCCAAAGAACACCATACCTACTGTGAAGCATGGGGGTGGAAACATCATGCTTTGGGGCTGTTTTTCTGCAAAGGGACCAGACGACTGATCCGTGTAAAGGAAAGAATGAATGGGGCCATGTATCATGTGATTTTGAGTGAAAACCTCCTTCCATCAGCAAGGGCATTGAAGATGAAACGTGGCTGGGTCTTTCAGCATGACAATGATCCCAAACACACCGCCCGGGCAACGAAGGGTGGCTTCGTAAGAAGCATTTCAAGGTCCTGGAATGGCCTAGCCAGTCTCCAGATCTCAACCCCATAGAAAATCTTTGGAGGGAGTTGAAAGTCCGTGTTGCCCAGCGACAGCCCCCAAAACATCACTGCTCTAGAGGAGATCTGCATGGAGGAATGGGCCAAAATACCAGCAACAGTGTGTGAAAACCTTGTGAAGACTTACAGAAAACGTTTGACCTGTTTCATTGCCAACAAAGGGTATATAACAAAGTATTGAGAAACTTTTGTTATTGACCAAATACTTATTTTCCACCATAATTTGCAAATAAATTCATAAAAAAATCATACAATGTGATTTTCTGGATTTTTTTCCTCATTTTGTCTGTCATAGTTGACGTGTACCTATGATGAAAATTACAGGCCTCTCTCATCTTTTTAAGTGGGAGAACTTGCACAATTGGTGGCTGACTAAATACTTTTTTTCCCCACTGTATATATATATACAGTGGGGGAAAAAAGTATTTAGTCAGCCACCAATTGTGCAAGTTCTCCCACTTAAAAAGATGAGAGAGGCCTGTCATTTTCATCATAGGTACACGTCAACTATGACAGACAAAATGAGAAAAAAAATCCAGAAAATCACATTGTAGGATTTTTTATGAATTTATTTGCAAATTATGGTGGAAAATAAGTATTTGGTCAATAACAAAAGTTTCTCAATACTTTGTTATATACCCTTTGTTGGCAATGACACAGGTCAAACGTTTTCTGTAAGTCTTCACAAGGTTTTCACACACTGTTGCTGGTATTTTGGCCCATTTCTCCATGCAGATCTCCCTCTAGAGCAGTGATGTTTTGGGGCTGTCGCTGGGCAACACGAACTTTCAACTCCCTCCAAAGATTTTCTATGGGGTTGAGATCTGGAGACTGGCTAGGCCACTCCAGGACCTTGAAATGCTTCTTACGAAGCCACTCCTTCGTTGCTCGGCGGTGTGTTTGGGATCATTGTCATGCTGAAAGACCCAGCCACGTTTCATCTTCAATGCCCTTGCTGATGGAAGGAGGTTTTCACTCAAAATCTCATGATACATGGCCCCAATCATTCTTTCCTTTACACGGATCAGTCGTCCCTGGACCCTTTGCAGAAAACAGCCCCAAAGCATGATGTTTCCACCCCATGCTTCACAGTAGGTATGGTGTTCTTTGGATGCAACTCAGCATTCTTTGTCCTCCAAACACGACGAGTTGAGTTTTTACCAAAAGTTATATTTTGGTTTCATCTGACCATATGACATTCTCCCAATCCTCTTCTGGATCATCCAAATGCACTTTAGCAAACTTCAGACGGGCCTGGACATGTACTGGCTTAAGCAGGGGACACGTCTGGCACTGCAGGATTTGAGTCCCTGGCGGCGTAGTGTGTTACTGATGATAGGCTTTGTTACTTTGGTCCCAGCTCTCTGCAGGTCATTCACTAGGTCCCCCCGTGTGGTTCTGGGATTTTTGCTCACCGTTCTTGTGATCATTTTGACCCCACGGGGTGAGATCTTGCGTGGAGCCCCAGATCGAGGGAGATTATCAGTGGTCTTGTATGTCTTCCATTTCCTAATAATTGCTCCCACAGTTGATTTCTTCAAACCAAGCTGCTTACCTATTGCAGATTCAGTCTTCCCAGCCTGGTGCAGGTCTACAATTCTGTTTCTGGTGTCCTTTGACAGCTCTTTGGTCTTGGCCATAGTGGAGTTTGGAGTGTGACTGTTTGAGGTTGTGGACAGGTGTCTTTTATACTGATAACAAGTTCAAACAGGTGCCATTAATACAGGTAACGAGTGGAGGACAGAGGAGCCTCTTAAAGAAGAAGTTACAGGTCTGTGAGAGCCAGAAATCTTGCTTGTTTGTAGGTGACCAAATACTTATTTTCCACCATAATTTGCAAATAAATTCATAAAACATCCTACAATGTGATTTTCTGGATTTTTTTTCTCAATTTGTCTGTCATAGTTGACGTGTACCTATGATGAAAATTACAGGCCTCTCTCATCTTTTTAAGTGGGAGAACTTGCACAATTGGTGGCTGACTAAATACTTTTTTTCCCCACTGTATATATACTGTATTTATATTTATACTCCAGACTCTAACATTGCTCGTCCTAATATTTCATTTGATATCTTTCATCTGCGCTTATGGACTGCCCTCTTCAATTCAAACCACAGGTTTTCAAAGGGGTTCAAGTCCAGAGACTGAACCCCGATTTTGTGGTCATTTAACAATTTATTTTTGTATTTTCATGTGTGCTTGCCGTTATTGTCTTGCAGCCAAGTGTCAACCTTCCGTCAGAGGCAATCAGGTTTTGGCCAAAAGTTTCCTGTAAAGTTCATGATGCCATTGACCTCAACAAGGGCCCCAGAATCAGTGGAAGGAAAATAGCCCCATAACATCAGATATCCACCACCATATTTTACAGTGGGTATGAGGTACTTTTCCGCATATGCTTCCTTTTTGCAATGTCAAACCCACCATTGCTGTGCGTGGCCAAAGAGCTCTATTTTCATGTCATCTGACCATTGCATTGCCTGGAGTTTGATAAACGGCATTGGCACTTGAATTGGAACCAGTGCTATGGTCAGATTACATGAAAATAGAACTCTTTGAAGGATATGTGGAAGGAAGAAAAGCTTAAGGTCCTTTGAATGTGTGAGTTTCCTTGGTGGTGGGCGAACAAACGAGACACACACAATACAGCGGGAGGTCACTTCCCATGGCCATTCTTTTACGCTAGCGCCGTGGTTTTAGCTTTTATTCTGCCTGGTTACCGTGGAAACCAAACGTCCGAAAGAATTTGCTTTGTGTGCACGACAAGGTCCCTGACACCGCCATCTGCACTTTTCTCCCTCTATCCTTCTTCTCCTCTTCCTTCTCTCTCTCTCGCTCTCTCTTTCTCGCTCTCTCTCTCTATCCCACTGGGCTGTTCCCTCAGGCCTTGGTCCGTTAAAACTGGAACTGGGTTAATACCAGTAAGCCCTGCTCGCAAGAGACCCCCTGCTACGCATACAAAACTACAGTATAAGTGAGTGTGTGTGTGTGTGTGTAGTGTGTGTGTGAGAGACTGAGGGCTCAGCTCGGTATACACAACTCCACTAAACCAATCTGGGGCAGTCTGATGCTTTTCCTGGAATCTTCAACCCTTGTCATACCCAAGTCAGACAAAGCCTAGTTAGCAGAAACATACAGTCAAAGACAAAATAACATGGTCTCAGAACCATGGCCAGGAGCCAGTCTAGCAGCTTCTTCTAATGATGCCTGGCAATGATGGCACTGATAAGCTAGGTTCTTCTATATATATTGTTAACCTGCTATTGATATCGTACCAGGACACAGTTCAGTTTACATCTATAAACTATTGATGATATCAACAAGGTTTGGATGTTGAGAACAGGCAGTGAATATCTATTGATTAGGAAAAAGTCAATTCATTGAAGGGTCTGGTGATTACATGAAATAGTGTCCGTTTGTCATCATGACTCTACAGCATGCCCCGTGTCCACCCTCCTCTCCTCCCCTTCTCCTCCGCCTACTGCTCCACTTGATAGGAAAGAGAATAAGTCAGACAATCAGTGTTTTGATGAGAGAGAGAGAGAGAGAGAGAGAGAGAGAGAGAGAGAGAGAGAGAGAGAGAGAGAGAGAGAGAGAGAGAGAGAGAGAGAGAGAGAGAGAGAGAGAGAGAGAGAGAGAGAGAGAGATGAGGTCAGGCTCACAGTGCTACGAGTGAATCATACATATAGTAGTGCTACTGTCATGGTGGTTATGTAACATGCACACACTTAATGTTACCTAGTGTAAGGTCAGTGTGTAGGGTCAGTGTAAGGTCACGGTGTAGAGCTGTGTACAGTGTCTTTGGAAAGTATTCACACCCCTTGTGTCACGATCGTTTACGGATGAGACGGACCAAGGCGCAGCGTGATAAGCGTACATATTTATTAAAGTCCTGAACACGAACAAAACAACAAACAAACGATACGTGAAGTCCAAGTTAGACTAATAACATACCTATACGGAACAAGATCCCACACAGACTGGTGCCAAACGGCTGCCTAAGTATGGACCCCAATCAGAGACAACGAACTACAGCTGCCTCTGATTGGGAACCACCCTGGCCAACATAGATCTACACGATCTAGAAACTCAAACATAGAAAACGAAACATAGAAACTACACACCCTGGCTCAACATTTAAGAGTCCCCAGAGCCAGGGCGTGACAGTACCCCCCCCCCCCCAAAGGTGCGGACTCCGACCGCGCCCCATAAACATAACAGGGTAGGGGCCGGGTGGGCATTCCGCCTCGGAGGCGGATCCGGAGGCGGATCCGGCTCCGGGCGTAACCACCACCTTCTGTCCACCTCCCTGTTGCGCCCCTGGTCTGGTCTGGCACCGCTGACTGGAGCTGGACCCGACGACGGTGGAACGAACTGTACAGGCTCCGGACTGGAGCCACTGGCCGGAGCTGGACTGGGCACCGGTGGAGCGGATTGCTCTGGCTCCGGAGTGGATCCGCTGACTGGAGTTGGACCGGACCCCGGTGGAGCGGATTGCTCTGGCTCCGGAGTGGAGCAGCTGACCGGTGCCGGACCAGGCACCGGTGGAACAGGCACGGGCCGTGCCGGACTGGACACACGCACCACTGGCTTGGTGCGGGGAGCAGGAACGGGCCGGACCGGGCTGACGACGCGCACCACTGGCTTGGTGCGGGGAGCAGGAACGGGCCGGACCGGGCTGACGACGCGCACCACTGGCTTGGCGAGGGGAGCAGGAACGGACCGGGCTGGCGACGCGCACCACTGGCTTGGTGCGAGGGGCAGGAACAGGCCGGACCGGGCTGGCGACCCGCACCACTGGCTTGGTGCGAGGGGCAGGAACAGACCGGGCTGGCGACGCGCACCACTGGCTTGGTGCGAGGGGCAGGAACAGGCCGGACCGGCCTGGCGACGCGCGCCACTGGCTTGGTGCGAGGGGCAGGAACAGGCCGGACCGGGCTGGCGACGCGCACCACTGGCTTGGTGTGGGGAGCAGGAACGGGCCGGGCCGGACTGGGAACACGCACCACTGGCTTGGTGCGGGTAGCAGGAACGGGCCGGACTGTACTGGGAACACACACCACTGGCCTTGTGCGGGAAGCAGGAATGGGTCGGGCCGTACTGGGAACACGTACCACTGGCTTAGTGCGGGGATCAGGAACGGGCCGGACCGGACTGGCGACACACACCACTTGCTTGGTGCGAGGAGCGGGACTGGGTTCCCTTATAAACCCCCCCTCCTTCTGCTGCCTAACCAGCTCCTCTCGCCGTGCCTCTACACTCTCCTTCTCCCCCATCGCCTCCTGTAGCTCCTCCCTCTGACCAATTAAGTCCTGCTCCCTCTGGACCAATAGCCCCCGTAACCTGTTGGCCTCCTCTCCTAGTCTGCAGATTCGCCCTGTCGCTGCCTCCTGCTGCCTCGTCGTCCACGCCGTGTGCCCCCCCCCAAAAAAATGTTTCTTGGGGTTGCCTCTCGGGTGTCCGTCGTCGGCACGGTTGGCGCCGTTTCTCCTCTCCTGCCTGGGCATTTACCTTCGCCCATGGCCCTTTCCCCGTGAATATCTCCTCCCATGACCACCATTTGCCCACCTGAGACATCGCTATTCTCTCTTCCTGGGCACGCTGCTTGGTCCTCATTTGGTGGGATCTTCTGTCACAATCGTTTACGGATGAGACGGACCAAGGCGCAGCGTGATAAGCATACATATTTATTAAAGTCCTGAACACGAACAAAACAACAAACAAACGATACGTGAAGTCCAAGGTAGACTAATAACATACCTATACGGAACAAGATCCCACACAGACTGGTGCCAAACGGCTGCCTAAGGATGGTCCCCAATCAGAGACAACGAACTACAGCTGCCTCTGATTGGGAACCACCCTGGCCAACATAGATCTACACGATCTAGAAACTCAAACATAGAAAACTAAACATAGAAACTACACACCTTGGCTCAACATTTAAGAGTCCCCAGAGCCAGGGCGTGACACCTTGACTTTTTCCACATTTTGTTGTGTTACAGCCTTAATTTAAAATGGATTCAAAGTGGAATTATGTTTTTTGAAATAGAAAAAAATTAAATAATAATAAATGTCTCGAGTCAGTATTCAAGTATTCAACCCCTTTGTTATGGCAAGCTTAAATAAGTTCAGGAGTAAAACATTGCTTAAAAAGTCACATACAGTGAGGGAAAAAAGTATTTGATCCCCTGCTGATTTTGTACGTTTGCCCACTGACAAAGAAATGATCAGTCCATAATTTTAATGGTAGGTTTATTGGAACAGTGAATCCAGAAAAACGCATGTCAAAAATGTTAAAAATTGATTAGCATTTTAATGAAGGAAATAATTATTTGACCCCTCTGCAAAACATGACTTAGTACTTGGTGGCAAAACCCTTGTTGGCAATCACAGAGGTCAGACGTTTCTTGTAGTTGGCCACCAGGTTTGCACACATCTCAGGAGGGATTTTGTCCCACTCCTCTTTGCAGATCTTCTCCAAGTCATTAAGATTTCGAGGCTGATGTTTGGCAACTCGAACCTTCAGCTCCCTCCACAGATTTTCTATGGGATTAAGGTCTGGAGACTGGCTAGGCCACTCCAGGACCTTAATGTGCTTCTTCTTGAGCCACTCCTTTGTTGCCTTGGCCGTGTGTTTTGGGTCATTGTCATGCTGGATTACCCATCCACGACCCATTTTCAATGCCCTGGCTGAGGGAAGAATGTTCTCACCCAAGATTTGACGGCACAAGGCCCCGTCCATCATCCCTTTGATGCAGTGAAGTTGTCCTGTCCCCTTAGCAGAAAAAGCATAATGTTTCCACCTCCATGTTTGACGGTGGGGATGGTGTTCTTGGGGTCATAGGCAGCATTCCTCCTCCTCCAAACACGGCGAGTTGAGTTGATGCCAAAGAGCTCCATTTTGGTCTCATCTGACCACAACACTTTCACCCAGTTCTCCTCTGAATCATTCAGATGTTCATTGGCAAACTTCAGACGGGCATGTATATGTGCTTTCTTGAGCAGGGGGACCTTGCGGGCGCTGCAGGATTTCAATCATTCACGGCGTAGTGTGTTACCTATTGTTTTCTTGGTGACTATGGTCCCAGCTGCCTTGAGATCATTGACAAGATCCTCCCGTGTAGTTCTGGGCTGATTCCTCACCGTTCTCATGATCATTGCAACTCCACGAGGTGAGATCTTGCATGGAGCCCCAGGCCGAGGGAGATTGACAGTTATTTTGTGTTTCTTCCATTTGCGAATAATCACACCAACTGTTGTCACCTTCTCACCAAGCTGCTTGGCGATGGTTTTGTAGCCCATTCCAGCCTTGTGTAGGTCTACAATCTTGTCCCTGACATCCTTGGAGAGCTCTTTGGTCTTGGCCATGGTGGAGAGTTTGGAATCTGATTGATTGATTGCTTCTGTGGACAGGTGTATTTTATACAGGTAACAAACTGAGATTAGGAGCACTCCCTTTATGAGTGTGCTCCTAATCTCAGCTCGTTACCTGTATAAAAGACACCTGGGAGCCAGAAATCTTTCTGATTGAGAGGGGGTCAAATACTTATTTCCCTCATTAAAATGCAAATCAATTTATAACATTTTTGACATGCGTTTTTCTGGATTATTTTGTTGTTGTTCTGTCTCTCACTGTTCAAATAAACCTACCATTAAAATTATAGACTGATCATTTCTTTGTCAGTGGGCAAACGTACAATATCAGCAGGGGATCAAATATATTTTTCCTCACTGTAATAAGTTGTATGGACTCACTCTGTGTGCAATAATAGTGTTTAACTAGATTTTTGTACCCCACACATACAATTATCTGTAAGCTCCCTCAGTCGAGCAGTGAATTTCAAACAGAGATTCAACCACAAAGGGCAGGGAGGTTTTCCAATGCCTCGCAAAGAAGGGCACCTATTGGTAGATGGGTAAAAATAAGATGACATTGAATGTTCCTGAGTGACCTAGTTACAGTTTTGACTTAAATCTACTTGAAAATGTATGGCAAGACTTGAAAATGGTTGTCTAGCAATGATCAACAACCAATTTGACAGAGCTTGAAGAATCTTGAAAAGAACAATGGGCAAATAATGTACAATCCAGGTGTAAAAAGGTCTTAGAGACTTACCCAGAAAGACAAACAGCTGTAATTGCTGCCAAAGGTGATTCTAACATGTATTGACTCAGGGGTGTGAATACTTATGTAAATGAGATATTTCTGTATTTCATTTTCAATAAATGTGAGAACATTTCTAAAAATATGTTTTCACTTTGTCATTATGGGGTATTGTGTGTAGATAGGAGAGAAAAATAATGATTTCAGGCTATAAAACAACACAATGTGGAATACGTCAAGGGATATGAATACTTTCTGGAGGCACTGTAGTTTGTGTCTGTATCAGTCATATCACTTAGCCAGGCCCAGCCTCCCTCTCTCTGCTTGGTGCGCCTCCAAAGAATTCCAGAGAGGTTGTCAACATTAAAGGTAAAAACCCCTCAAAAACTTTAATTTTTTCATTTTTTTCATCAGTCCACTGTTGATACAATCCCAAAATGTTTTGCATGTCAGCAGTTACGTGTTCTACTCTTTTCTTCAGGCAACATATTCACTATATATACAAAAGTGTTTGTGGACACCCCTTCAAATGAGTGGATTCGGCTATTTCAACCACATCCATTCCTGACAGGTGTATAAAGTCGAGCACACAGCCATGCAATCTCCATAGACAAACATTGGCAGTAGAATGGCCTTACTGAAGACCTCAGTGACTTTCAACGTGGCAACGTCATAGGATGCCACCTTTCGAACAAGTCAGTTCGTCAAATTTCTGCCCTGCTAGAGCTGCCCCAATCAACTGTAAGTGCTGTTATTGTGAAGTGGAAACGTCTAGGAGCAACAATGGCTAAGCCGCAAAGTGGTAGGCCAAACAAGCTCACAGAACGGGATCGCCTAGTGCTGAAGCGCATAGCGTGTAAAAAATGTATAGCGCATAGAATTAAAAAGGTATTGTCGGATATTATTCATTCTAATCAGACAGGTTTTTTACATGGAAGATACATTGGAGATAATATAAGGCAAGTATTGGAAACAATAGAACACTATGGAAAATATGGGAAACCAGGCCTGCTATTCATAGCAGACTTCGAAAAGGCATTTGATGAAGTTCGACTGGGGTTTATATATAAATGCCTGGAGCATTTCAATTTTGGAGAATCTCTTATAAAATGGGTCAAAATCATGTATAGTAACCCTAGGTGTAAAATAGTAAATAATGGCTATTTCTCAGAAAGTTTTAAACTGTCAAGAGGAGTGAAACAAGGTTGTCCACTATCGGCATATCTATTTATTGTGGCCATCGAGATGTTAGCTATTAAAATCAGATCCAATAATAATATCAGAGGATTAGAAATACAGGGCTTAAAAACAAAGGTGTCATTGTACGCTGATGATTCATGTTTTCTTTTAAATCCACAACTAGAATCCCTCCACAGCCTCATAGAGGATCTAGATACATTTTCTAACCTCTCTGGATTACAACCAAATTATGACAAATGTACTATATTACGTATTGGATCACTAAAAAATAAAAATGTTACATTACCATGTAGTTTACCAATAAAATGGTCTGATGGTGATGTGGATATACTCGGAATACATATCCCAAAGGAAATAAATGATCTCACTTCAATACATTTTTATAGAAAGTTAGCAAAAATAGATAAGATCTTACTACCATGGAAAGGAAAATACCTGTCAATTTGTGGAAAAATCACCCTGATTAACTCTTTAGTATTATCCCAGTTTACCTATTTGCTTATGGTCTTGCCTACGCCTAGCGAACAGTTTTTTAAATTATATGAGAAAAAAATATTCAATTTTATTTGGAGCGGCAAGCCAGACAAAATTAAAAGGGCATATTTATATAATGAATATGAATTCGGAGGACAGAAATTATTAAATATTAAAGCATTAGACCTATCACTAAAAGCTTCAGTCATACAAAAGTTATACTTAAATCTGAACTGGTTCTCAAGCAAATTAGTAAGATTGTCTCACCCAATGTTCAAGAAAGGCCTTTTTCCCTTTATTCAGATTACAACCTCTCACTTTCAGTTATTTGAAAAGGAAATAATCTCCCAAGTATCACTATTTCTAAAACAAGCCATAGAAAGTTGGTTGCAATTTCAATTTAATCCTCCAGAAACGACAGAACAAATAATGCAACAAATATTGTAGTTAAATTCAAATATACTAATTGACAAAAAACCTTTATTTTTTGACAGAATGTTTAAAAAAGGTATAATCTTCGTAAATGATATCATCGGTAGGACTGGTGGAGTTATGTCGCACATGCAGCTAACAAAAACATATGGAAATGTCTGCTCTACCCAAAATTACAACCAAATAATTGCAGCCTTACCGCAAAAGTGGAAGAGGAAAGTGGAAGGGGGAGAAAGTAAGGAACTTGTCTGTCGGCCTTGCATTAAATAACATAATTGGTTAAGGAAAACTGTGATAAATAGAAAAGTATATCAGTTTCACTTAAGGACCAAAGGATTGACAGCCGTCCCATATAAATTGCAAAATAGTTGGGAAGAGATCTTTGACGTACCGATCCCATGGCATAGTGTTTATGAACTGACACGCAAAACGACACCGGATTCAAAAATGTGAATCTTTCAATTTAAATTATTATATACAATTCTTGCTACCAATAGAATGTTATTTATATGGGGGATACAATCTTCCCAGCTCTGCAGATTTTGCTGTGAAGAGACAGAATCATTAGATCATTTGTTTTGGTTCTGTCCATTTGTAGCTTGTTTTTGGACACAGGTCCAGGAATGGCTAAAGGATTGCAATATTTACCTGGAGCTAACCTTGCAGATAGCATTACTGGGTGATCTGAAAAGTCATAGTCAATCAATCAATAATATAATAATACTTTTAGCAAAAATGTTTATTTTTAATTCACAATCTGTAGAAGCAATGAGAATAGAAAGGTTCAGAACTTTTGTAAAACATCACAGTACGGTTGAAATATATATGGCAAATAGAAATCCTATATGGATGGTGTTAAGAGATAGATGGGAGGTATTGAATAGAGTTGAAGGATGGGACTAATAACAAATAACAACAAATAATAACAAAGATAGCTAATAATGTAAGCATACTGTGTCCATAATAAGTATATAGGTTGTATGTTGGGAGCTTTTGGGAAAGAGCACAGTTAGAAAGATATGGCATATAGAAGCAAACCGGATGGACATCATGAAAATGATCGGAGAGGTTGAGAGTAGAAGAAGTTCAGGAGCAAAAAAATAAATAAATAAATAATAATATATATATATATATATATATATATATATATATATATATATATATATATATATATATATATATATAATATAATTATTGTAAAATTAACTCTGTCCATAAGGTGTAGATAGTAAGTATAGACCGGAAGTAGAGGCCTGGGCATTGTTGTTCACTAATTTACTCCAAGTAGGGAAAGGATGGTGGGGTTGAAAAGTAATAAAGGGGAGTATATATATAAAAAAACATGGGGGATTGGAAGTGATGCAGACAGTTACATTGATAGAAGATACAATCTATCTGCAATATTAAGCTGATCCATTCCCCCCGGAAAAAAAAAAAAAAAGGAGGAGGAATAATGGTCAGGGGGTGTTTTTCATGGTTCGGGCTAGGCCCCTTAGTTCCAGTGAAGGGAAGTCTTAACGCTACAGCATACAATGACATTCTAGACTTTTCTGTGCAACCAACTTTGTGGCAACAGTTTGGGGAAGGCCCTTTCCTGTTTCAGCATGACAATGCCCCCGTGCACAAATCTAGGTCCATACAGAAATGGTTTGTCGAGATCGGTGTGGAAGAACTTGACTGGCCTGCACAGAGCCCTGACCTCAAACCCATCGATCACCTTTGGGATGAATTGGAGCGCCGACTGCGAGCCAGGCCTAATCGCCCAACATCATTGCCCGATCTCACTAATGCTCGTGGCAGAATGGAAGCAAGTACCCACAGCAATGTTCCAACATCTAGTGGAAAGCCTTCCCAGAAGAGTGGAGGCTGTTATAGCAGCAAAGGGGGGACCAACTCCATATTAATGCCCATGATTTTGGAATGATATGTTGGACGAGCAGTTGTCCACATACTTGTAGTGTATGTCTTTCCACTGAATTCTCTATTTTCATCTCTCTCTCTATCTCTCCTCTCCCTCATCTCTCTATCAGTTTGTCTCTCTCGCTTTCTCTCACCCCCATCTCTTTTTCTCCAGTATTGTGTAATTAGTGAGGATATATGAGTGGCCTCTTCCTCGGGCGTTAGACGTACTAGACTCCCAGCCTCTGGAGTGATATATGTGATCTACTTCCTGCTGTACTGTACCATCATCTATGGAATGGAGAGATGATGTTGTCTATGGAATAGAGAGATGATGTTCTATATGGAATGGAGAGATGATGTCTATGGAATGGAGAGATGATGTTCTCTATGAAATGGAGAGATGATGTTGTCTATGGAATGGAGAGATTATTTTGTCTATGGAATGGAGAGATGATGTTGTCTATGGAATGGAGAGATGATGTTGTCTATGGAATGGAGAGATGATGTCTATGGAATGGAGAGATGATGTCTATGGAATGGAGAGATAATGTTGTCTATGGAATGGAGAGATGATGTTGTCTGTGGAATGGAGAGATGATGTTGTCTATGGAATGGAGAGATGATGTAGTCTATGGAATGGAGAGAGTGTCCCGGTAAACTGGTGATGATGTTGGAAGGTAGGGAATTTTCTTGTTGCATAAATCACTCTCTCGCTTGATCTCTCTCTCTCTCCCATCCCTTTTTCATTTTCTTTGCTATTACTAGTGCTATATCCTAGTCCTATATCCTAGTTCTATTACTAGTCCTATATCCTAGTCCTATTACTAGTCCTATATCCTAGTCCTATTACTAGTCCTATATCCTAATCCTATTACTAGTCTTATATCTTAGTCCTATTACTAGTCCTATATCCTAGTCTTATTACTAGTTATATATCCTAGTCCTATATCCTAGTCCTATTTACTAGTCCTAAATCCTAGTACTATATCCTAGTCCTATTACTAGTCCTATATCCAAGTCATATTACTAGTCTTATATCCTAGTCCTATATCCTAGTCTTATTACTAGTCCTATATCCTAGTCATATTACTAGTCTTATATCCTAGTCCTATATCCTAGTTCTATATCCTAGTCCTATATCCTAGTTCTATATCCTAGTCTTATTACTACTCCTATATCCTAGTCATATTACTAGTCCTATATCCTAGTCCTATTACTAGTCCTATATCCTAGTCCTATTACTAGTCCTATATCCTAGTGCTATATCCCTGACTCTATATTTGCCCTTTCTGTCCCCCACTTTCATGGAATCTGAGTCAATCTCTCTGGTTTCTATTTCTCTGGACTTGTTCATCTCTATCTCATCCTTTGTTCTTTTCATTTGTTTTATCACTCTCTTCACCCCCTCTAACTTATCTCTCCCAACATTTTAATTTGTATGCATACTTTTCTGTATTTGTATTCATGCTCTCTGTACTCAGTATACAACCGCCCACCTGAGACTTAAGCTACCGATCCCCAGACCCAGAAAAACACACATTGAAATTCTGCCGGTAAATCGTCCCACTCCTAAAATGTAGGCTATATCCTATATGCAGAACGTAGCTCAATAGAAAGTGCAAGTGTCCGCTCTCTCTCCAACTCTGCTCTCTTCAAACTACGTCTAGCCTATTGGCTGATATATCCCAGTAATACCGATAGCCTAATATAATGGGTCAAGTGAGAATCTCTGGTAATTTAACCAATTTCGTAGGTTATTTTTGCGCATTTTGATATTGCCTATAGGCCGCAAAATTGCTGGGACCATGGCTGGCAAGCGAGCTGCGTCACATACCTCAACTAGCCGGTGCCCCCGCACATTGACTCTGCACCGGTACCCCCCTGTGTCACGCCCTGGCTCTGGGGACTCTTAAATGTTGAGCCAGGGTGTGTAGTTTCTATGTTGTGTTTTCTATGTTTAGTTTCTAGATCGTTTTGATCTATGTTGGCCAGGGTGGTTCCCAATCAGAGGCAGCTGTAGCTCGTTGTCTCTGATTGGGGACCATACTTAGGTAGCCTGTTGGCACTAGTGGGTTGTGGGATCTTGTTCCGTGTAAGGTATGTTGTTTGTATGCTACCTTGGACTTCACGTTTCGTTTGTTGTTTTGTCGTGTGTTAAGCCGTAAATAAATATGAATGCATATCACGCTGCGCCTTGGTCCTTCTCGTCCGTAAACGTTCGTGACAGAATATCTCACCAATCCTGGATCAAGCAGCGTGACGAGGAGAGAGGATGGACTTGGGAGGAGATGAGCGAGAGTCTGGCAAGAGGGATGGAGGCCATGATCACGGGGGAGAGACAATCCCCCCCCAAAAATTAGGGGGGGGCTCACGCCGTGGACGACGAGGCAGCAGGAGGCCGCGATAGAGCGGTTCCGCTGTTTAGCAGAGGAGGCCACCAGATTAGGGGGGTCATTGGTTCAGAGGGAGCAGAAGGAAAGTGTAGAGGCACGGCAAGAGGAGCTGGTTAGGCAGCAGAAGGAGCGGGGGTTAATGAAGGAACCCAGTCCCGCTCCTCGCACCAATCAAGTGGTGCGTGTTGCCAGTCCGGTCCGGCCCGTTCCTGCTTCCCGCACTAAGCCAGTGGTGTGTGTTCCCAGTACGGTTCGGCCCGTTCCTGCTCCTCGCATCAAGCCAGTGGTGCGCGTCGCCAGCCCGGCCCGGCCTGTTCCTGCCCCTCGCACCAAGCCAGTGGTGCGCGTCGCCAGCCCGGTCCGACCTGTTCCTGTCCCTCGCACCAAGTCAGTGGGGCGCGTCGCCAGCCCGGCCCGGCCTGTTCCTGCCCCTCGCACCAAGCCAGTGGTGCGCGTCACCAGCCCGGTCCGACCTGTGCATGTCCCTCGCACCAAGCCAGTGGTGCGCGTCGCCAGCCCGGCCCGGCCTGTTCCTGCTCCCCGCACCAGGCCAGTGGTGCGCGTCGCCAGTCTGGTACGGCCCGTTCCTGCTCCCCGCACCAAGCCAGTGGTGCGCGTCGTCAGCCCAGTCCGGTCCGTTCCTGCTCCCCGCACCAAGCCAGGGGTGCACGTCATCAGCCAGGTCCGGCCCGTTCCTACTCCCCGCACCAAGCCAGTGGTGCGTGTGTCCAGTCCGGCACGGCCCGTGCCTGTTTCAGCTGCTCCACTCCGGAGCCAGAGCAATCCGCTCCACCGGGGTCCAGTCCAGCTCCGGTCAGCGGCTCCACTCCGGAGCCAGAGCAGTCCGCTTCACCGGTGCCTGATCCAGCTCCGGTCAGCGGCTCCACTCCGGAGCCAGAGCAGTTCGATCCACCGTCGTCGGGTCCAGCTCCAGTCAGCGGTTCCAGACCAGACCAGGGGCGCAACAGGGAGGCGGATAATAGGTGGTGGTCACGCCCGGAGCCGGATCCGCCTCCGAGGCGGAATGCCCACCCGGCCCCTACCCTGTTATGTTTAGGTTGCGCGGTCGGAGTCCGCACCTTTGGGGGGGGGGGGGGTACTGTCACGCCCTGGCTCTGGGGACTCTTAAATGTTGAGCCAGGGTGTGTAGTTTCTATGTTGTGTTTTCTATGTTTAGTTTCTAGATCGTTTAGATCTATGTTGGCCAGGGTGGTTCCCAATCAGAGGCAGCTGTAGCTCGTTGTCTCTGATTGGGGATCATACTTAGGTAGCCTGTTGGCACTAGTGGGTTGTGGGATCTTGTTCCGTGTAAGGTATGTTGTTTGTATGCTACCTTGGACTTCACGTTTCGTTTGTTGTTTTGTCATGTGTTAAGCCGTAACTAAATATGAATGCATATCACACTGCGCCTTGGTCCTTCTCGTCCGTAAACGATCGTGACACCCTGTATATATAGCCTCCCTACTGTTATTTTATTTTACTTCTGCTCTTTTTTTCTCAACACTTTTTTTGTTGTTGTTTTATTTTTACTTTTTTGTTAAAAATAAATGCACTGTTGGTTAAGGGCTGTAAGCATTTCACTGTAATGTCTGCACCTGTTGTATTCGGCGCATGTGGCCAATAAAATTTGATTTGATACGCCTAAAATAACATTGCGGGACTGCGGTTGGGTTCGGGACCAGTTCTTGTGGGAGCGGGTGGGAATCGGACAGAAAACCAGCGGGAGCGGGCGGGTGCGGTATGAAAAGCTGCGGGTGCGGGCGGGATGAAGAAATCGGACCCGCACAGACTCGCGCACACACACACACACACACACACACACACACATCTGCAGGCAGGCGTGTATGGAGCTGGGCAGTAAAAAGGCGTTGTTATCAGATTGAAGCTTTTGGAAAGGAGAGGCACCATAATGCACAGCCAGGGGCTCAGGCAATCAACTCCTGCTATAGCAGTTAATGTCAGCACGCCGCTGAAAAATGTCCCCCCTGGCTGTGGGGATTGTTCATGTCAGCACACCCATGAGAAATGGCCCCCTCCACATAAGAGTAAGGTTAAAATCAGATCACTACTACTGAGAAATATCCACTCTTATGTAGGGGGTCAATATTGGTGAGCTGGTGAAAAATGTCCCCCATCACGCACAGGGCAAGGGGAGTGTTAAAATCAGCCCACCAATGAAATATTTTCCCTTACTCTCTAGGGAAAGATTGATATTGCTACAATAGAGAAAAATGCTGTTCACACTATCCTTTATGAAAAAAGGAAAGAGAAGGGTTAATATCAACTGTTAGTACCCAAATATTTCTAATAGCCATAAGTGAAAGTATACTAACAATGTGTACACCACAGAAATGGTCTGTCTGTCAGGCAAGGTAAGGGTTAACAGTATTGTGCTGATGTGACGTTAGAATGTTAGCGTGATGCATCTATCCCAGCCTCAGTCTCTCTGTGTGTCCCTGTAGAGGAGACAAGACATGCAGCCCACACCTTGGGATGGCTCAATTAAGCACACACAGCATAGCATAGCGTAGCCTAGCTGCAAGCATAAGGGAATAAAGCCTAGAATTACCAATACCAAAGGTAGCGAAGCCTAGTGTAGCCACGAGCATGAGGGAATAAGGCCCAGAATAGCAATGGCCACAGCTAGCATAGTGTAGCCTAGCGTAGCTGAGGGAATAAGGGAAAGCATGGCAACGGTTAGCGTAGCCTAGCTAGCCTAGCCACAGGCATAGGCTTCTGTGACAGGGGAACAAGCATTAGAATTAGCATGGACGTATGGGAATAACGCCAGGCATTAGCATGGCAACAGTTAGTGTAGCCTAGCCGCAGGCATACTGTAGCAGGGGAACAAGGAGGAGTATTAGCATTGGTTGACATGGTTAGCTGGCATTTCTATTCATGACGTATGCCCTCTGGGTCTGCCCTCCAGACCAGTTGATTGGCTTATAGGACTACAGAGCACTGCCAGCCTGCGGGGTGCCAGCCTGATAAGCAGTTGCTAGCTATCTCACACACACACTTACACACACACACATTATCCCCCACCCCACACACACACACACACACACACCTCTTATTCTCCTTCCTTCTCCTCCCTTCTCTCCCCAGAGCTACTTGATCTGATCCATATTTCCTGACTGCTGCCGTTTTGCTGCTGCTGAAGGACATTGAGCGATGTGTTCATTAAATGAGGTCGGCTGGGGAAAATATGTAAGTAATTAGTGCGGCTTTTACAAAATGACTAAATGTCATCCCTGCACTAATGCCAGGGTGCTGGCAACCGCTGCCATTCTCAATGAGGTCAGGGTGTACTCTTGGGCACATTCACACATGCACACATACAAATGATAGAGCTGTCGTGGGTCTACTTTATGTGGTACGGTATGATTTGATTGGCAGGGGAGGGGCGGGGCGAGGAGTAGGTGTACATCTCACAGTGATCTCTCGTCAAGGTCAACATGTGTGTAAATGAGTGTCCCTTCCACTCACTCCTTTCTCTCACTTCCACTCTCTCGATGCTCTCTCTCCCTCAGTTACCCTTTCTCTTCCATTCACTCCTTCCTCTCTACCTCACCCAAACCCTCTCTACTGTACTTTCCCTCTCTCTGTCTCTTTCTTTCTCTCTCTCACTCTCTCTGTCTCTCTCTCTCTCTCTCTCTCTCTCTCTCTCTCTCTCTCTCTCTCTCTCTCTCTCTCTCTCTCTCTCTCTCTCTCTCTCTCTCTCTCTCTCTCTCTCTCTCTCTCTCTCTCTCTCTCTCTCTCTCTCTCTCTCTCTCTCTCTCTCTCTCTCTCTCTCTCTCTCTCTCTCTCTCTCTCTCTCTCTCTCTCGCTCTTTCCATTTCACTTTCTCCTAACAACACAATCCACCACAATCCCTATTACAGTCTGATTAGAACCACAGGGAGAAGGGAGGGAGGGAGGGAGAGAGGGTACCCATATCCCAGCATGCCTTCTAGCATTCCACTCAGCCCGCTGCCCCCCTGGCTGGTCTAATCAGACTCCAGACTCCACATGAGGCATACATCTCCCCTCTCTCCTCAATTCCTCCATTTCCCCTCTTATACCTTCCTCTCTTCCTCTCTCCACTACTCCATTCCTCCTTATCTCCTCTCTTCTTCCTCCTTATCTCTCTCCTCCTCTATCCTCACCATTCCGCTCTCCTCGCCTCCCCTTTCTCTCCCTCAGGTCACTCTATTGACACTGTCCAGAGCTGTGGCTCACTCTGTCCCTTCTCTCCTGTGCACACTTTATGTGTAAACAACCTGGTGTTATGCTCTTAGATTTCTCCCTCCTCTGTAACTCCATCAGAGATTGATTGGCCTGCAATGAGATGACCGGCACTGTTTATAGCCTGTTATTGGGCCCAGTGACTGTGTTGACCACACACTGTTCTAGAGAAGCAGTATAGAGCCGCTGGAGGACTACTGTACACAGTGTGACACACAGTGCTATAAAGGACTGTCTGGAGCCACAGACAACATGACAAGACAAAATAAATGCTGGATGTTGTAGGATCCGTAGAACATTTCAGCCATCCATTTAGATGCTTGTATTGTAGGTGGTTTGTTTACATTAGAAAAAGTGGCACCAGGGATTCTTCTCTCATGCCGTAACATTAGTTTGATAGAATGCTTGTATCTCAAAGCTCCAAATATGTTTTAACGTTTCATGGTGGTCGAAGTGCCAGATTGATGTACAGCAGGTTTGATTGACAGGATGCGAAAATAAATAGAAGAGAGAGAGGGGGGGAAGAGAGAGAAAATAGTAGAGAGAGGAGATAAACGACACTGACAAAGATAGAGGGAGAAAGATGGGTCAGTCTTACCTGTGACACCTTGCGAACCACCTCCCCGCTGATCACCAGTCCCTGGACAAAGGAGCGTGCTGCCACAAATGTACGCGTCACCTTCAACTTGAGGTCGCGGGGCGTGTCACCAAAGGGTCGCAGCGTCTCCGACTGCTTGGACACACACTCCAGGTAGTCATCACCTACAATCATAATAATTTTATTAGTAAAACGCTCTTCATACAATACACAAGTGATGGCTAAAGCAATATAACGGCCTCACATAGTAAAGAATAAAAGTTGAAACCAAACAATAATATTTACCAGGGTTGGGGTGAAATCAATTTCAATGCAAGAGTTTGGAAAAAGTGGCATTTATTTTCAATTGAGATTTTAAAAGTTTAATGTTTCAAATAACAGATTTAAATTCAATGTGTAATGTTTACGTACCTATGAGATACCGTCCGTTGGCTCCCTTGAACAGCCTCTCCAACAGGCGGGCCCAGAACTCGTTGAGAGCCTCCTCTATGTTGACGTTGGAACCACGGTAGTACCGTCTCAGCTCCGTGTACAGGTCAGAGAACACGCGGGTGTTCTGGGTGTACAGGGAACCCAGCACCGGGGGATAGGACTCCTGCAGGACACCCTCGGAATGGTTCAGCAGCTCCAGGAGGTAACCTGGAATGAGACAGGAAACAGGACGTGTTAAACAGTGTTAAACAGTTCAATTTAGGTAAATTCAGATGTTTTGTTTTCATGTAATTGTTATTATAAAAATGGATTCATCTCCAGGGGAAGCAAACAAAATGCAAAAATGTAAGAGTATAATTTCCCTTTAATGTGTTTTTTTTTTGTTATAAAAAATGTTTGTGCGACAAACAACAGCAGCGCTGTTGCCTATGATACAGCTCCCTGACGTTTAGTTTAACTGTGAGGACTGGGGCTCTGCACTGACTTCTCAGTAACATTACACTACTTATCTCTCTGCATCTCATTGCTTTGTACTGCATATGAAAGATGCCACAGAGATGAACCCAGAGAGGAAGTGTTTAAATGTATTCTGAGGCAGGATAGGATGTGCAGTGGAAGATAATGTTGCCACCCACATAAAATGCACTGAGTGGGATATAGAGAGATTCTCATACACTCACGTTGTGCAGACACACACACTCAAACCCTAACACAAACAGACACAGGCCTGCAGAGACACACACACACACACACACACACACACACACACACACACACACACACACACACACACAGAGAGCAACATAAACAGCAGACACACCCAGTCCTGCTGGAATAGGACTCTCTGGTCAGTCAGTACCATGGCTCTGGCCAAAAACACACCACACAATAACAGGCTGGGCCGCGACTGCACTTTTCAAGAATACATTTTCACTGTGTCGTCTTTAATGTGTGTGTGCAGTGTTTTCTTTGAAGACATTCTTATCTCCTTCCTGCCTAACATGCACCTCTCTCTCTCTCTGTCTTGCGCTCTCTCTGTCTCGCGCTCTCTCTCTCTCGCTCTCTCTCACTCACTCACTCACTCACTCACTCACTCACTCACTCACACACACACACAAACAAACAAACAGAGACTTGAAAAAAAGGATTTGAACACACTCAACCACACACATACACACTCCCAGCAAACATTCTCCACATTCACAACACACATCCAGTACACCCACACACGCAGACACACTGCCTGAAGACGATCCGACAGTGTTGAATATGTTACGTAATATAATGTTAAAGCTCACCCTGACCCAACTGCACTGCATTATCTAAGCAGGGCTTTGTCTGATGATGTCACTATTCTAAAACCAATGAATGAAAAATAATAATAACGAACCGTCAAATTCTTATCAGAGAGGAGAGGAATAAGACATGAATATCTGCTGTGTTTCTGGGGACTGATTGTGAAACATTACAGAAAGAAAGACTCCTAGTTAAAGCCAACACTACTAGAAATAATGACTAGAGGCGAAGGAAGCAAGTGTTTAATGAAAGTAATAATAATAAGCCATTTAGCAGACGCTTTTATCCAAAGCGACTTACAGTCATGCGTGCATAAATTTTTGTGTATAGGTGGTCCCGGGGATCGAACCCACTACCTTGGCGTTACAAGTGCCGTGCTCTACCAGCTGAGCTACAGAGGACTACCAGCTGAGCTACAGTAGTGAATTACTGAAAGCCTTTACTGATAATCGGCTTTGTTATGGTGAAGTTTCAAACTAGGGCTAGCTGGGAGACTAAGTGTTTATATAATCTCGGTTAACCCAGAGCTGAAGTCTTGCATAATTGGTCAGGTGCTCGATTAAAGGAACTTTCTGATTTAGCCTCGGTTTCAATTCTCCTCATTAGGAAATGTGACTGAGAACGAGATTTGGGTCTTGGAGGCGTGCTTTATGTGGGTGTCTGTTGTGTGTGTGTGTGTTCGAACGTGGGAAGCGTTTGTACTTTCACTTGGCCAAAACAGTACACAGTTACAGTCACTCACCATTCTAAATAACTTGAAACCGTCTAACCAGGTCTTGTGTCTGGAAGTAGCCTAAACTAACTAGCAAGCTAGCCAACTTATTTTGCCAATTACCTTTAGCCGGCTGGTGTGTGACCGTGGCAAAGTTGGTTTGACTTTGGAAAGCGTATCTCTGGGGCTTGTTAGGGACCGTCAATATATACATACTTGAGTAAAAGTGAAGATACCTTAATAGAAAATGACTCAAGTAAAAGTGAAAGTCACCCATTAAAATACTACTTGAGTAAAAGTCTAAAAGTATTTGGTTTTAAATATACTTAAGTATCAAAAGTACATTTAATTGCTAAAATATACTTAAGTATCAAAAGTAAAAGTAAAAGTAAAAGTAATAATAATTTCACATTCCTTATATTTTCTTGTTTTCTAAATGTACGGATAGCCAGGGGCATACTCACACACTCAAACATAATTTACAAACTAAGCATTTGTGTTTAGTGAGTCCGCCAGATCAGAGGCAGTAGGCATGACCAAGGATGTTCTCTTGATAAGTGTGTGAATTGGACAATTTTCTTGTCCTGCTAAGCATTCAAAACGTAAAGAGTACTTTTGGGTGTCAGGGAAACTGTATGGAGTAAAAAGTACATTATTTTCTTTAGGAATGTAGTGGAGTAAAAGTAGTCAAAAATATCAATAGTAAAGTACAGATACCCCCAAAAACGACTTAAGTAGTACTTTAAAGTATTTTTACTTGAGTACTTTACACCACTGTCTGTGAGCTTGTGTGGCCTACCACATTGCGGCTGAACCGTTGTTGCTCCTAGACGTTTCCACTTAACAATAATAGCACTTACAGTTGACCGGGGCAGCTCTAGCAGGGCAGAAATATGACGAACTGACTTGTTGGAAAGGTGGCATCCTATGACGGTGCCACGTTGAAAGTCACTGAGGTCTTCAGTATGGGCCATTCTACTGCCAATGTTTGTCTATGGAGATTGCATGGCTGTATGCTCAAATTTATACACCTGTCAGCAATGGGTGTGGCTGAAATAGCCTAATCCACTCATTTGAAGGGGTGTCCACATACTTTTGGCCATATAGTGTACACACTCACATAGACACGCACAATCACACGAACAGACACACACACACACACACCTCTCTCTCTTTCTCTCTCTCTCTAAACTCTTAGAGAGGTGTTTGCTCTAGGGTAACAGCACTAATAGACTAAGAGCTGGGTTGACAGCCTATGACAGGAGCAGACTGTTGCTGGGGCCATACTGTTGTCTTAACTGGGTTGACAGCCTATGACAGGAGCAGACTGTTGCTGGGGCCATACTGTTGTCTTAACTGGGTTGACAGCCTATGACAGGAGCAGACTGTTGCTGGGGCCATACTGTTGTCTTAACTGGGTTGACAGCCTATGACAGGAGCAGACTGTTGCTGGGGCCATACTGTTGTCTTAACTGGGTTGACAGCCTATGACAGGAGCAGACTGTTGCTGGGGCCATACTGTTGTCTTAACTGGGTTGACAGCCTATGACAGGAGCAGACTGTTGCTGGGGCCATACTGTTGTCTTAGCTGGGTTGACAGCCTATGACAGGAGCAGACTGTTGCTTGGGCCATACTGTTGTCTTAACTGGGTTGACAGCCTATGACAGGAGCAGACTGTTGCTGGGGCCATACTGTTGTCTTAACTGGGTTGACAGCCTATGACAGGAGCAGACTGTTGCTGGGGCCATACTGTTGTCTTAACTGGGTTGACAGCCTATGACAGGAGCAGACTGTTGCTGGGGCCATACTGTTGTCTTAACTGGGTTGACAGCCTATGACAGGAGCAGACTGTTGCTGGGGCCATACTGTTGTCTTAACTGGGTTGACAGCCTATGACAGGAGCAGACTGTTGCTGGGGCCATACTGTTGTCTTAGCTGGGTTGACAGCCTATGACAGGAGCAGACTGTTGCTGGGGCCATACTGTTGTCTTAACTGGGTTGACAGCCTATGACAGGAGCAGACTGTTGCTGGGGCCATACTGTTGTCTTAGCTGGGTTGACAGCCTATGACAGGAGCAGACTGTTGCTGGGGCCATACTGTTGTCTTAACTGGGTTGACAGCCTATGACAGGAGCAGACTGTTGCTTGGGCCATACTGTTGTCTTAACTGGGTTGACAGCCTATGACAGGAGCAGACTGTTGCTGGGGCCATACTGTTGTCTTAACTGGGTTGACAGCCTATGACAGGAGCAGACTGTTGCTGGGGCCATACTGTTGTCTTAACTGGGTTGACAGCCTATGACAGGAGCAGACTGTTGCTTGGGCCATACTGTTGTCTTAACTGGGTTGGAAGACAGGCCAGGATGCAATGTAGCGCGGTTGACATTTAAAGGTAATTTTACCATTGAGCCGACATCTGCAGCGTTGACTTTGAATGTGATCTCCGCGGCCGCGGTAACATTGTCTTTTAATGGTGCATAGCCAAAAAAAGAATGATCAAATTGAATCCCAGCCTAAAATTGGCTAAAATAGAGTCGGAAAGAGACTGAAAATTCATGCTTTGGCTAACAGTCATGCATATTTTTAAGCATACAGTACAACAGCGTGAATAATGTTTAATAATGTTTACATACTGTTTTACTCATTTCATGTACAGTGAGGGAAAAAAGTATTTGATCCCCTGCTGATTTTGTACGTTTGCCCACTGACAAAGAAATGATCGGTCTATAATTTTAATGGTAGGTTTATTTGAACAGTGAGAGACAGAATAACAACAAAAAAATCCAGAAAAACGCATGTCAAAAATGTTATAAATTGATTTGCATTTTAATGAGGGAAATAAGTATTTGACCCCTCTGCAAAACATGACTTAGTACTTGGTGGCAAAACCCTTGTTGGCAATCACAGAGGTCAGACATTTCTTGTAGTTGGCACCCACCAGGTTTGCACACATCTCAGGAGGGATTTTGTCCCATTCCTCTTTGCAGATCTTCTCCAAGTCATTAAGATTTCGAGGCTGACATTTGGCAACTCGAACCTTCAGCTCCCTCCACAGATTTTCTATGGGATTAAGGTCTGGAGACTGGCTAGGCCACTCCAGGACCTTAATGTGCTTCTTCTTGAGCCACTCCTTTGTTGCCTTGGCTGTGTGTTTTGGGTCATTGTCATGCTGAAATATCCATCCACGACCCATTTTCAATGGCTGAGGGAAGGAGGTTCTCACCCAAGATTTGATGGTACATGGCCCCGTCCATCGTCCCTTTGATGCGGTGAAGTTGTCCTGTCCCCTTAGCAGAAAAACACCCCCAAAGCATAATGTTTCCACCTCCATGTTTGACGGTGGGGATGGTGTTCTTGGGGTCATAGGCAGCATTCCTCCTCCTCCAAACACGGCGAGTTGAGTTGATGCCAAAGAGCTCGATTTTGGTCTCATCTGACCACAACACTTTCACCCAGTTCTCCTCTGAATCATTCAGATGTTCATTGGCAAACTTCAGACGGGCATGTATATGTGCTTACTTGAGCAGGGGGACCTTGCGGGCGCTGCAGGATTTCAGTCCTTCACGGCGTAGTGTTTTACCAATAGTTTTCTTGGTGACTATGGTCCCAGCTGCCTTGAGATTTTTTTTTTTGTTATTCTGTCTCTCACTGTTCAATTAAACCTACCATTAAAATTATAGACTGATAATTTCTTTGTCAGTGGGCAAACATACAAAATCAGCAGGGGATCAAATACTTTTTTCCTTCACTGTATATACTGTATTCTATTCTACTGTATTTTAGTCTATGCCACTAAGACATTGCTCTTCCTAATATTTATATATTTCTTAATTCCATTATTTTACTTTTAGATGTGTGTATTGTTGTGAATTGTTAGATACTACTGCACTGTTGGAGCTAGGAACACAAGCATTTCGCTACACCCACAATAACATCTGCTTAACGATGTGTATGTGACCAATACAATTTGATTTGATTTGATATCATTCAGCTAATGCATGTTATCCCTTTAGATAAGATTCACACATGGATATGTTAGAAATCCTAGAGCTTTAGAACAGGCTGAGTGGGTGAGTGTTTATTCATCTCTTCCTGTACCATAGGGCAAACAGTCCCCTCTATGCCCTTCAGCTCTGGTGACTAATGATGATCAGTAACATGACACGTATGCGTGCGTGCAAATGTGTGTGCGTGTATATGACCTTGCTCTTCCATTTAGTCTCTCAGGGGACCCAGAGGGACCACAATCTAACGCTTCAACCTCCCCTCATCCCCCTCTCCCTCCTCATCCCCATCCCCTCATCAGCACCATGACCTCCAGCTGGAGGGGGGGTTGAGGGCTGAACATCCCCAGTGACAGAGCTTCAGGTTGGGGTGACCTGGGGGATAGGAGAGGGCCTACAGGTGGCTATACAGTATGCACACTAGGGCTATAGACTACTCTATACTGGGCATATGCTAACACGATAACCCAGGCCTAATGTTATATTAGTAATAATCTTTCACATGCATTTAATAACACACACTTCTACGTACTCTGTTTTGGTACCTCTAGGCCAGTTCAGACTGCTGATTTGAGTACCTTTTTGAGGAAGAATGTGTTTGTATTCTATGATCCTGTTTTGCATTTCGTATTTGTATTTGATGTGTATCTTTGTAATTACAGGGCTCATTTGTGAAAGAGACGTTGGTCTCAACATGACTTCCTGTCAAAATAAAGGTGAAATAAAATACAATTTCTCTCTCGTTCACACACACATGCACGCACAAGCATGCACCCTCTCTCTCTCTCTCTCTCACACACACACACAAATGCCACACATACACACGCACACACACACAGTGAACCTGTGATAAGCCTGGTGTCTGTGTTCTAATTACTTTCTCCAGCAGCGAGAAGAGAATATGAATGGTTCCATTTATAATGGATTTTAACAAGCGGAACACCTTGACATGTCTCTGGCTGATTCTGACTCCCTAATTCCCTTTCTGTGTTTGAAATATTCACCCTTCATACATGCCTGCTGAAATCCATACACTCCCACCCTTGTCTCAGTACCAGCCACTTTACTCAATCCACAAAAACACACACGTACACGTACACGTACACGTACACACACACACACACACACAACACACACACACACACACACACACACACACACACACACACACACACACACACACACACACACACACATAGTGTTCTCAATATTTCTCAATAATCATGTTGGTTCTCTTTTTCACTCCTCCATACCCTCACCCCCCCCCTCTCTCGCTCTCTCTCTCTCTCTCACCCCTCTCTCTGATAAGCCCTGGCATTGATGTGGGATTCTGTGCCTCTGTGTTTAAGAGTTGACATTGATCTTCCTCCCACTGCCAATAACTCCAACTGGAAGCTTACTTGGCCTACCTTGTACCACCTCTGTTCATTGTGCCCTGATCCTGAATCAGTCTCTGACAGAGGGCTCAGTGGCGGATGTACCACTGATACTCATTACATGCTGATCCTGAATCAGTTTCTCCCTCTGAGGGCTTACTGTGGGACTGGCTACCAACAACTGATCTTGAATCAGTTTATGACACAGAGGGCTCAGAGTGCCCCATATACACTAAGTGTAAGGGTGTGTGTGTGTGTGTGTGTGTGTGTGTGTGTGTGTGTGTGTGTGCGCGCGTTTATGTATGTGCCTTTATGCATACATGCTTGCGTGTGTGTAATCTCGAGTCAAAAGAGGACAGGACAAGGCATGCTATCCTCTTGGGTCATGACCAGGTCAGAGCAGGATAAAAGACAGACTAGTTGTATCGGTTGTTAGGCCCTCCCCTCACTGTGTTCTATACAGAACACCACTAATGAAGACACGGCCTGACACCTTGGTAATCTTCTACCTCTCCTTCACCTTCTGTTCTTCCTCAAACCCCACACACACATAAACGCAGTTGGACACACACACACGCACACTGTAATAGCTCTGTAATGTTCTGGACACAAATAGCCTGTGTATTAATTTGTGGTGAGGTGGGAGATGGAGAGACACAGAGAGAGTGAGAGAGAGTGAGAGAGAGAGAGAGATGGAGAGGAGGAGGAGGAGGAGGAGGAGGAGGAGGGAGGAGTGAACCGTGGTGGATTCGGCGCCGATGTATCCAATCCTCCTAATTGTATTTGTCCAGTTTGACAAGTGGCGAATGATCGGGTTAACAGAACGCTCCTTGACTGAGGGAGGGAGGGAGATGGAGGAGGAAAGAGAGGGAGATGGAGTGAGTGAGTCAGCGAGGAGAGAGAGAGGAAAAGGAGGAGGAGGAAGAGGGAGAGTTGGAAGGGATGCATTGTGCTGATGTGGTTGTTTTAGACCTGGCTATCTTGGTCATTCATGGATGAACCAGCCCCAGTCCACTCAACAGCAGATGGTTCTCTGCCCTTCCTCTATGGCTGTCCCTCTCTTTCCTCTCTCTATTTTTCTCTTTCTCTCCTTCACTCTCTGTCTTCACTCCTGGCACTCCCTGTCACATGCAGAATACACAAACAAACACAACCAACAAATCTACTCTGGGTTTGGTGAGGGCCAAAAAGAGTCCAACAGTAACCTATTCTGTTACATAACACTCCATCACCTTTCTCTGCACCTTTACCTGCTGTAAACTGTGTACGTGACGAATACAATTAGATTAGATTTACACCATAATGACAATTGATACTTCAATGCAAAAAAAAATCTGTCAAATCATACATCTCAATGAGTCTCAACTACCTCCAGCTGTATATGCCCATTGCCCAAACAATGGACCACATTCCCAAGGCCATAGTCAGACAGTGGGAGAGGATGTTGTGGTCAGAGAGAGAGAGAGAGAGCCTGCATACATCAGTTGATGAATGGTGTCTCTCAGCGTGTGTGTGTGTCTGTTTAATATAGTGGTCTTTTAATGGAGTCTAAATGCTTTCTAAGGGGCCATGGCGCTCCTCGGGCTAACAGCGCTAACCACACCGCTGATAAGTGTTGTGATGGATAGAGAGTGTTGTGTTCTGACACACAAACACTCCGATACCTGTCTCTCTCTCTCTCTCTCTCTCTCTCTCTCTCTCTCTCTCTCTCTCTCTCTCTCTCTCTCTCTCTTTTCTCTCTTTTTCTGTTTTTCTCTGTCTTATGCACGATTGACCCTCTCGCCACTCCCTCCTCTTTCTCTCCATCAGTTTCCATCTGGTTCTCCTTCCCCTCTCCCTGTTGGTTGTAGCTCTCCCTCTTTCTCTCACTGTTCCTCTCCCAAATGTAATATTTTTCCATCTCTCTCACCCCTCATTGTTCAATCTCCTTCTCTCCCCCTTCACTCTTCTCCTTCCGTCTTTCTCTTTCCCTCTCTCTCTCCTCTCTCTCCATTCTTCCCTCTTCTCCTTCCACCCTTCTCCCTTCCCTCTCTCTACTCTCCCTCCATCTCTCTACATCGTTCCCTCTCTTTGTCTCCTCCCAACATCCCTCCTCTCTCTCCCTCCACCCTCTCTTCACAGTGAGTAATGTGTTTGGCGTTTAGGACGCTGTAACTCTGGCTCCCGCCCAACATGATTTGCATGCCGAGACCACGAGCCAATCAGGCGGCACAATGGCGCAGATGTCCTTGGCATTTATGACATCAACAGAGGTGACCCTGAAAGCAGGAAATTAGTCTGAGAATGAATCAAATATGTGGTCTATAATTGGGAAGAGTTAGCAACAAAATGAACGCCATGCTGGGTGTATGCTGGATCTAATTGGAAAACGCTTTAATGTTATGTGGACAATCCTAATGTTTACTGATGGTCCCAAGATACTTCAATGAGGTTTAATTCATGAATTCAACTGCTTATACACTTAGAAAAAAGGTGCTATCTAGAACCATAAAGGGTTCTTCAGCTGTCCCCATAGAATAACCCTTTCAATAACCCCTTTGGGTTACATGCAGAACCCTTTCTACAGAGGGTTTTACATGGAACCCAAAAGGGTTCTACCTGGAACCAAAAAAGGTTATCCTATGGGGGCAGCCGAAGAACCCTTTTGGAACCCTTTTTTCTAAGAGTGTACATCATAACAGATTAAGATACAGTATGATATTATACTTTCTGGTTTCAGGTAGTATAAGCCTAACGCTGTATAATAATTCAGTTATTAGATGAAAAGCCTACTGTTTTGTCCAGACAACTTTGAAAACAACTTCTTCTTAGGGACAGTCAATCGCAGCCAACTCAGTTTGAAATGCATTTACTTAAAGGGATACTGCGAGATTCTGAATGAACTTAGCGGAAGTTAGCAGTAGTTTGCAAGCCAATGCTAACTAGTGTTAGCATAATGCTAACTTACCTGTAGACTTCCAGTCATTGCGCTAACGCTAGTAGCATTGGCTCGCAAAACTACCGCTAACTTCCTTCATACTGCACACACAGACATACATTTTTTATCCACATGTTCATCTGACTCTGGGCAAGTAGAATGACATAATCTCTCTCTCTCTTTCGCTCTCGCTCTCTTTCTCGCTCTCTTTTTTCCCTGTCTCTCCTTCTCTCAAACTCCTTATCTACTCTTCTGGTATTTGTCATACTGTCACTCTCTGACTGACTCATTTTCTCACACACACTCTTTTATAATCTGTTTTTTTTTCTCTCTCTGGTTTTCCCTCTCTTCTAGACATGGTAGTCAAAATAATGGGCATTTTTATACATGACCCTAAGCCTGATGGGATGTTAATTGTTTAATTAACTCAGGAACCACACCTGTGTGGAAGCACCTGCTTTCAATATACTTTGTATCTCTCATTTACGCAAGTGTTTGTCTCTCGATTTGTGTTTATAGAGATAAATAGGGGGATGGACGTGTGCTGTAAACACACAAATGACAGAATCTCGCAGTATCCCTTTAACAGACCAGCTGGGTAATTTAAAAAAGAAAAAGTCTTAATTCAATTAATAAATAAGAGTGTGTTGCTTGGTCATCTAGAACTGAGTGTGCCCGTCAGCCAGAGCTCTGTGTTCAAATCTAATTCAAGTCCATGAGGAGTAATTTGCCTCGCAGACAAAAATAGGCTGACATACACAAGGCAATAACCCCCTGGCTAGTGATACTGGTGAGTGTGTGTGTGTGTGTGTCGAGTGTATGTGTATGAAGTGCTTCTGTTCAGAGTGCCAGGGCCACATGCATGCGCGCTCTCTCAGACACGCACACACACACACGGTGCCATCCAGATGCCACACACTGGTTGAATCAATGTTGTTTCCACGTCATTTCAATGAAATTACGTTAAACCAATGTGGAATAGATGTTGAATTGACGTCTGTACCCAGTGGGCAGGCATGACACCATTAGCCCTTCCACCACCTGTCAGGATAATGGCACCTTCTGTCTGGCACACCTGCCTGCCATCCAACACTTATACCTCAGGTGTCATTACTTAACGTTCTCTATGACATCTACCCTTCCTCCTCTCTCTCTCTCTCTCTCTCTCTCTCTCTCTCGCTCTCTATCTCTTTATCTCTCTCTCTCTCTCTCTCTCTCTCTCTCTCTCTCTCTCTCTCTCTCTCTCTCGCTCTCTCTCTTTCCCTTTCTCTGTCCCTTTCTTTATCTCTCTCTCTAAAACATATATATATCTCTCTCCCTCGCTCTCTGTTATCCCTGTCTCTCTCTCCTCTCAAACTCTTATCAACTCTTCCGGTGTTTGTCATACGGCCTTCACTGTCACTCTGACTCAGTCTCATTTTCTCACACACACACTTTCATAATCAATTTTTCTCTTTCTTTGTCTCTCCTTGTCTTCCTTTGGTTCCTCACATAGCTCCACCTCTTTCAGTGGGCAGTAGAAGCTGACCCCTACTGTCCTTCCCTTCCCACAGCTGGTAGTGCCGACTCCTCAGTCCACACACACACACACACACACTCCTCTGTCTCCACAATCTTTTTTTCCCCATCAGACCAGACAGAAAATATGCTTTTCCAGTAGAAAATATGAGGAGTCATGGAGGGTTGTAAAGGGAAAATATGATAAACCCCTCAATTATGAAGAATTAGAGGTTTGGCTAAGCTCAGGCTTCAGTGCAGATCTATTCAACAGATATCTGTGTCCTGGCCTGACAAATCATATGTCTCTCGATTTGTGTTTATAGAGATAAAAAAGGGGGATGGACGTGTGCTGTAAACACACACGTGAGCTCTTAACATGTTTATTTTAAAATGTTGTCCTTGGCCAGGTGCTTGTTGGTTGTTAAACACACACACAGAGACACACACAGAGACACACAAAGAGACACACACATAATATTTTACATGTACAGTTCTCCTAAACTTAGTGAGTTAATACTCTTAACCCACTCTTAACTGTGAGTTACAGCTTCCACAGTCCCTGGGTCTATAAAGGCCTGCCTGCCTTCCCCGGTTGGGACAGTAACACCCTACACTTAGCCACATTGTACAGGCCCGCACCCAGCTAAACACACCCAGATGTAGATGGGAGAGACTCCAGCTGAGGGGACTAGTAGGGCACAAGTCACATACACACTGACTAGTACACTTGAACACTTACGCACTTGTACACTTCTCCATCAACACTCCTGCAACTTAAAAGGATACTGCAAGATCACCCAGAGTCAGTTGAACTCGTGGAGATCATTTGTATGTCCACAACTTCAACTGACTCATGGGTAAGTAGAACAGCGGCACAACTGCAGAATATCACAGTATCTGTTTAACCACCTAACCAGCACCACAGCAAGCAAGTGATCAACTCTACTACAAGCTATACAAAACGCCCAAAAGTGAAAATCACTGAAACCCACAAAATGTATGCATTTCACAATACATTCAACAACTTGACAATGACCATAGGAGTTAAGACAGCACACACAGATCTGGGAACAGGCTAATTCATACCCTCTGCACATCCAAATACGTCTTTAGTTGTAATTGGAAGGTACAGCTACCACTCTGTCCATTCCAATAGACAGTCCAATAATGTGAGGGTACAGCTGGATAAGTCTGGACATGTCCATCCAGACAGTCTAATACGTCCACAGTGGTAACTATGGTGAGCTGTGATATTGTATTTAATGTGGCGTATCACCCTCCAATTAACAGCCCTCCATCGCTCCACTTCTCCGTCTTAATAACAGATGCTCATCAACAGATGGTTTGCATCTAACCGTCTTACACCCCTCCCTCCCTCCCTCTCTCTTTCTCATCCCTCTGTCTCTTATCCTGCTGTCTCCATCTGATGCTCAGTGATGTGAGGTGAAGGAAGGGGGAGGGAGGAGATAGGGGTGACTGGTCAATGTTTAGGATCAGGTGGGGTTAAACACTTGTTTTTACAGAATGGGAGAAGTATGGTGGTTAGGAATGAATAATAATAATAAGGAAGGAGAGAGGAGAAAGGTGAGGGAGGTTGAGGATATCTAGGAATGATGCATTTGAATGTTGAGAATAGTGACACGCACACACAATCCATGGATGCAAAAAGCACTTAGGCAGAGAAAAGGAGAGAGAGGACTCACAGAAAGTGAGAGAAGGCATGACTGGAGGTCACAAGAGAGAATGGACAGGGCTTTACACAGGGGGGTTCCAGGCATGCTAACAAACATGAACTTTGAAAGAACATGATACAAAAACAATCAATTCAAAGAAAACAACCTTCATTTGACCTGCAGACCACAACAAACAACCAAATTCTGACATCCATCATTCATCTGGTGTATAGACTGCAATCCCCATATGAAATCAACTTCAACTAACACTGACTTGATGCTGCTGCTTTGACGTACTGATCGCTTGAGTGGACTTCAAATAGAGCTCTGTGTTAATGTGTTAGTGGCTACCATAAAATTAGAATTCAAAATATTTATATGGTGGATTCAATGTAAAAGTGATTTTACATGATGATGCACATCACACTGATTATTTTCACTCTTTTTCATTGTCATGGTAATTCTGAATCATACAAATACAAAATCAACCAAAGCAAAAGTTGGTAGAATGTTTGAATTCAGAATGTTTTGGTTGATAAGACAATAACGTTGATTTAAAACCCATTATTTTTCTTTTCCATGGTGATTCAATTCATAAGAATACACTTACATTTGAAAATGATGACATCACAATTAAAAATAGCAACTTTAGTAGAATCTTTAGCATGTTTGGTTGAAAGTCACTGTAGGCAATATTGATTTGAAACTCAGTTTTGTGGGAACAACCCCAACACTAGTCATGTGACTTGCTTCTGCTATCCAAGATTGTAAATTTATCAATAATGAGCTTCTTCAAGCAATTTCGCCAGTCTCTACCATGGATGGCACAGCCACATCAGTATCTTCCTGTCGTCACCAATGGTAAGAATCAAAAAGTTAATTGCTTAATTTGGTGTAGTTCTCAAGAATCCATGTTTAGAATGCATTTAGGTACATCTACAGTAGAACTGGGTTTATGTGTGACTTTAGGTCAGGTCCTCCCAAGTTGCTCAGAGATCTTGCTACCACAACTGGCACCTGCCTGAGCAGGAGAAACGACGTCTGTTCCACAAGCACATGGATATGAGGCGCAAGGTGGAGTTGGCTGCAGAGATGGACTTCCTGGAAATCTCTGATGTATTTAGTAGAAGTAGTATTACGATAAGAAGAATAAGATAGGATCGGTAAGTATAGTAAGTTTGATACGTGTAGGTTGTTGTCTATTTTAAATCAATACAAATAAATCATATTTTAAAGCTACAATGTATAACTTTTTGGGCGACCCGACCAAATTATCATAGAATGTGAGTTATAGATCTTTCATTCCAGTTGAAAGCAAGTCTAAGAAGCGGTAGATCTGTTCTATGTGTGCTATTAGAATTTTAGCAACCAGGAAATGGCAGAGCGATTTCTGCATAGTGCATCTTAAAGTATAAAAATTGCGATGCATCAATTTTGAGTGTGTGTGTGTGCGTGCGTGCGTGTATGTGTGGTTGGGCATCTGTGTGAGTGTGCATCCATGCTTGGGTGTGTGTGTGTCTGTTTGAAGCACATCGTTAGTGTGTTTACGTAGCTGAGTGAGTGATGCTTGATGGAGCGTTTCTGTGTGCTCTCTGTTGTTAATTACCACTGTGTGACTGTGAATGAGCTGTGCCTTCCATATACTTCTAAAGCACATAAACACAGAGAAGGTGTTTGTGTGTCTTGGACGGGCCGTGTGTGTGTGTGTGTATTTGTGTGTCTTGGACGGGCCGTGTGTGTGTGTGTGTGTGTATTTGTGTGTTTTGGACAGGTTGTCTTTGAAATGAGCCCAATGCTGCTCTGGCATTGCTTCAACGCTCTGGGTAGAATGGGCAGAGAGAGAATGATAGCAGATTGTACAGTAAATAGACGTCACTCAGCCTCTAATCAGTATGAGGCCAGAAAGGTCAGGCTGACAAACAGATCACAGATCCAGATGACAGCTCAATCAGCTAGGGGAACAAGTAGAGCACAGAGACAGATGCTTAGTCACCCCATATCGACTGGAACAGACTGTAGTGTATCATTAAACATACATAATCATCAATGTTCCAATCACTGCATATTCTAATCACTTAAATCTGGGATCAGTCTGACCCCTATGTCCTGAGTCACAGAACAACTTAACTTTCACCCTCACTAAAAATAAATACAGAACTGTACATTACACATACAGTAATCATGAATGTATATAACATGGTATGATATCAATGTATTTAATATTATAATGGCATGATATCATACATTGGTATGTATACTGTTCATGCTACACAAACAGACCCCCACTTCTCAAACAGAAATTGTGAGTGGTTATGACATTACAGTATATTGATACTGCCCAGGCTTCTCTCTCTCTCTCTCTCTCTCTCTCTCTCTCTCTCTCTCTCTCTCTCTCTCTCTCTCTCTCTCTCTGTACAGTGTGTAATTTAGGGAGCTTAATGTTAAGTAACCTCTATACTCTACACTATATGTGTGTGAGATTCCTCATCAATCAAGAAGGATTAAAGCAATATTTTCTTCTCACACACACTCTGAAGCTGGACCACTCACTAGGAGTACTCTGGAGTGTGTGTGTGTGTGTGCGCATGTGTGATCCTTCACGTCTTAGAGACGTGGATTTCCCTCCACAGAACACAAGAAGATTATTAGACATTCTCAGGGACTTGAGACTGATGGCTGAGAGAGACTGGAGTTAGAGATACTCAGGAACTTGAGACTGATGGCTGAGAGAGACTGGAGTTAGACATACTCAGGGACTTGAGACTGATGGCTGAGAGAGACTGGAGTTAGACATACTCAGGGACTTGAGACTGATGGTTGAGAGAGACTTGGTGGAGTAGAGGAAAAAGCAAGGGATAACGTGTCGAGTGTGTTGTGTACGGAGAGAGGGTTGGAACGGAGGGATGGAGGGAGTGGAGTTGGAGACAGCCCAGCTGTCCTGTCTGGACTACTTGCAGCGTGCGCTAGGAAAAACACTCTCCCTGAAATAAAGTGACTTCTGACACTATGGTTTCACAGTAAATAGCTCACAGTGATGTACTGGTTGTATTCGTATACAGACACGTAAACAGACTTACAGGCACATGAATGCAAGCTATCACACACATACGTGCATACACATGCACACATATACATGCCTTCAAACACCCACAACAGTCCTCTCTCTTCTCTCTATTACTGTCATACACACACACACACACACACACACACACACACACACACACACACACACACACAGACCTTTCGACCTCTTCTTGGTTAACCAATACGCACTGATCAGAGCCAGCACCAATCAGACTGATGGAGAAACTAATGAATGAGAACAGAGTTTACACAGGACTGTTAGACCTAATGTAGATGAGGAGGGAGGGAAAGAGACAGAGGGTTTCCTCTTTCTCTTCCTCTCAATCTCTGTCCCTCCCTCTCTCCTACTCAGCGTCAAAGGCCTTGTAATGAGGGATACTGGACCCTCCATCGGTCTCTCTCCCTCCCTCTGTCTCCCTGCCTGCCTCCCTCCCTCCATTCCTCCCTCTGTCCTACAGTACTCTTCATCACAGGCCTTGTACTGTCCGTTGAGGGAGGCTTGCAGGGCTCGTCCAGCATCTGTGACCTGGCCTTCCATCTCTCGCTCTCTGTCTCCCCTCTCTTTCTTCCCCCTCCATCCGTCCCCCTCCCTCCCTTCCTCAATCCCCCACTCACCGTCGAAGACCTTGTACTGTCCATTGAGGGAGGCTTGCAGGGCTCGTCCAGCGTCTCTGATCAGGCCCTCCATCTCTGTGCGACTCAGATTGGATAGGCTGTCCTCCATGACACTAGTGCAACACGTGTAGCCTTGGGGACAGATCCTCAGATGCTCTCCTAGAGGAGGGCGAGAGAGGAGATAGTCAGTTAACACTATGCAGTAGGTTACTTAGCAGCACAGTGTTGACAGGTAAGGTTTGGCCAATTTATTTTGTTGCTTAGTCTTGTCAGCATCACTGATACTATCTGATACAGTCCACAGATCAACACAAAACATTTCCGTTATACAGTATCTAAGGAAATACAGAATGTTGCTTTCCTTTTGCCATCTTGTATATATTACATCAATGCGGTCAAACAAGGGTACAGCATTTATTTGTCTCTGTATTTTAAAGTTCAAACCTCAGAACCACATTCTATTTCAATGGTTCAATATGTCCACCCTAACCCAGAATGTCCGTCTTATTGAAAGGACAGTGAGTTACATTGAAGTAATGTACATACACTATTGACGAGTCCTAAACAATGAAGCATGAAGATCATACAAAATACCAAGATCAGGGCCCGTACCCACAAAGAATCTCAGTGTAGGAGTACTGATCTAGGATCTGTCCATATAATATTATTAATTATGATCTTAAAGGCTAAACTGATCATAGAGCGTTCCTCATCCTCTGTGTGGATACTGGGCCTGTATGTGCAGTATAGTGTGCACAGTACAGTGAGTAGAGAGGCGGTGAGGTAAGGCTACACCTCAGGAAGCATCAGAGCGAGAGGGGGAATCAGCCACATGCAACTTTAATGATGACTCCCACAGACATGGAAGGAAAATCTCAACTATAGCCTTGAAATGAATGCATTGTTCTTTACCAGAACTAGTTTTGACGTAGATGACGTATCATACACCTTGTTGCTATTTGGCATTAGGCAATAAACCTTCTGCAAACATTCACACATAGGCCTCACACAGTGTGGAGATGGTGAATAGTTATCAGCCAATTTAAAATAGAGAGAATATTTTAACGATTCAACTGAATAGATTCTGAAGAGATCTTTTATCGCATTCTGAACATCTTCACGTCTACCCACACACACTACGCGTACAGTCAGATGGAGCATGCCAACGTCCTTTCACTGTTTAATTACATTTTCCTTTTTAAGAGGCAGTGTTAAGCCTCTGACACACACACACACTATCTCTCTCACTCTCTCGCTCTCACTCTTGCTCTCTCTCGCACACACACACTTCGATGGCTGCTCTATCCCTGCCAAGGTGAGATGGAGTGCGTGGGCGGTAACAAACAAAGATCCTATTGCTGCTCTCTCTCTTGGGGAGAGAGAGGTCTGACTGCAGACTGACCAACTCTTAAATGACTAGACATCTTATTCAATGTCCTTTTCAGAAGGGAATGTTCTAGAACTCAGTGTGTATACAGAAAGCTCTACACACACACACACACACTGTGACAGTGCTATGATTGTACTGCTCTGGGACTGGGGCAGAGACTGCTCGTCGATTGCGTAACACCTGGCTGCTCACTGATCAATGATAGTCTATTACACAGTGTTAAACAGTGAATATGATGCAGTGAACACACAGAGTGCTAGTTGTAGTGATTTTCTTTCAGGCGTCCAATAGTGTCCATTTAGAATGCACATGGTGTGTGTTTAGAAGGGTGTGTATGTTTACCCACAGAGGGGAATATGGAGGAGAATAACAGCCCAACAGTTTTACAGATCAAAGATATTGATCTGCTGTGCAGGACCTCAACTGTTAAAGCCAAGCATTTTGCCCTCATTTAATTGTAGCCTGCCATTAATCAATATGTGTGTTTCTGGGTGTTTGTACATTTGTGTCTGTGTGTGGTGTGCACTGCATTGATCTATGTGTGTGGATCCGTGAGTGTGTGTGTGTGTGTATGTGTGTGTGTGAGTATGACTTGTGTGTCCATGTGAGCAATGTGTTGGCAAGTATATATCATTGAGTATCTCTGAGTGTGTGTGTGTGTGTGTGTGTGTTGTTGCCACAGTGTGTGTAAATGGTGGTGAAGTGACTCATCAGTCCTATGTCAGTGTGTCTACTAGCCAGGACTTTCCATTTGAGGGAGAGGAGAACATGTCAATGTGGATGGTACAGTGACATTGAGCAGCCCTCATCTTACCATGTCGCCGCAATTACATCAAGACCACAACAGACTCATACACTCATCTCTCTGACGCATGAGTGTGTGAAGGGAGGGTTGTGTGTGTGGTGGTGGAGGTGGGGTGGGGTTGTGTGCTTGGTCGGCTGCAATCTGTCAGCCTCTGGGACAGTCTTTCTAAATACCTGCCTGGGTCAGCCATCTCTACCAGCTCAGTGTGCCTGCTGCCTGCTGTCTGAAGGACATCTGAGCTAAGTGAGCTGGCACACAAATACACACACACACACTGGGTCTGAGAAACAGAGACTGCTCGTCGATTGCGTAACACCTGGCTGCTCACTGATCAATGATAGTCTATTACACAGTGTTAAACAGTGAATATGATGCAGTGAACATACAGAGTGCTAGTTGTAGTGATTTTCTTTCAGGCGTCCAATAGTGTCCATTTAGAATGCACATGGTGTGTGTTTAGAAGGGTGTGTATGTTTACCCACAGAGGGGAATATGGAGGAGAATAACAGCCCAACAGTTTTACAGATCAAAGATATTCATCTGCTGTGCAGGACCTCAACTGTTAAAGCCAAGCATTTTGCCTCATTTAACTAGCCTGCCATTAATCAATATGTGTGTGTTTGTACATGTGTACTGCATCAATCTGTGTGTGTGGGTCCATGAGTGTGAGTGTGCCATTTGTACGTGCCTGTGTGTGTGTGTGAGCCAGCCAAATCACTTTCAATCAGACGATAGAGCAGATTGAGGGAACAGCGTTCCTTAACGGTACTCTTCGTCCCCTCCTCGCCAGTCATCACTCACACAGTCTTCTAACTGAAGAACACATACATTACTCTAGTAGAATCACCTTTCAGATGGTATCAATAGTCTATACTCTTATAATATTATCCTATGGACATTATTACCTTTCTAATAATAATATGCCATTTAGCAGACGCTTTTATCCAAAGCGACTTACAGTCGTGCGTGCATACATTTTTGTGTATGGGTGGTCCCGGGGATCGAACCCACTACCTTGGCGTTACAAGCGCCGTGCTCTACCAGCTGAGCTACAGAGGACCACAGAGTTGGAGGTATTGGTAGAGCTCTCTGTTAGTGGGTAGGTCATATAATTTTGGAAGCTGCGGTATTACTTTTTCAGAAAGCACAGGGAAAAAGAGAACAAGGGGATATGGTATGACGCTATAAAGGAGAGTTCCAAAGGAACTGACTTCACTCCTTAAATATTTAAAGGTTTGGAGGAACAATCACAAAGATGTTGTGCCAGCTGTGTACATTATTTATGTTTCCAGTGACAACAACAACAAAACACACACACACTGCTGAGAGGCTGCAGCTCCAGCCAGGTCACCCGTGAAACAAATCAGTATTCCACGTCCATCCATGTCTGAGGACGTCGGGACATGACGTGGAAACCGGCCACTAGGGGCAACAGTGAGCACAGTTACCTTCAAGTAGGTTTGGGTTTTGCTAGGGTATTGTGGATGGTGGATAGGCGTAAGCCTCTGATTCCAAAGGTTACATGTTCAAATCCAGTGATAGAAAGTTGTTTTGGATATTTTTGTTT
Source organism: Coregonus clupeaformis (assembly GCF_020615455.1). Classification (NCBI taxonomy): domain Eukaryota; kingdom Metazoa; phylum Chordata; class Actinopteri; order Salmoniformes; family Salmonidae; genus Coregonus; species Coregonus clupeaformis. The sequence goes on from NC_059205.1 coordinate 44,193,209, forward strand.
TAAGCCTATCTCAAACCTTAACCCTTACCTTAACCATTCGGAGTTAATGCCTAACCCTAACCTTAAAAAAGTGGAGTTAATGCGTAAACGTACCATTAAACACTTTGAAATTTGACGTTTGTAACAACTTCGAAAAGGCTGCAGCTCACCACGTCTACCTAAGTCTAACCTAACTTACACCCCCTAACCAGCATCAGCCCAACTCACACCCTAACCAGCATCAGCCCAACTCACACCCTAACCAGCATCAGCCCAACTCACACCCTAACCAGCATCAGCCCAACTCACACCCTAACCAGCATCAGCCCAACTCACACCCTAACCAGTATCAGCCCAACTCACACCCTAACCAGCATCAGCCCAACTCACACCCTAACCAGCATCAGCCCAACTCACACCCTAACCAGCATCAGCCCAACTCACACCCTATCCAGCATCAGCCCAACTCACACCCTAACCAGCATCAGCCCAACTCACACCCTAACCAGCATCAGCCCAACTCACACCCTAACCAGCATCAGCCCAACTCACACCCTATCCAGCATCAGCCCAACTCACACCCTAACCAGCATCAGCCCAACTCACACCCTAACCAGCATCAGCCCAACTCACACCCTATCCAGCATCAGCCCAACTCACACCCTAACCAGCATCAGCCCAACTCACACCCTAACCAGCATCAGCCCAACTCACACCCTAACCAGCATCAGCCCAACTCACACCCTAACCAGTATCAGCCCAACTCACACCCTAACCAGCATCAGCCCAACTCACACCCTAACCAGTATCAGCCCAACTCACACCCTAACCAGCATCAGCCCAACTCACACCCCAGCAGAGCAGTCTATCATGTCCTTATGTCTCCCCCTTAACCCCCTGAGAGAGGACGTGAGGGGGCGTGAGCAAGAGGGAGGGAATTTATGAAGCACTTACGCCCCCCATTTTCCCGTGTTCCCCCTAGTCACTCCCTCCTTCGACACATACACACACTGACAGAGCCTCTCAACAGGGAGCAATTCTCAAGCCATTATTTTATCACAGGCCACCAGGAGGAAGATTCCTATTAAAAGCCAATAGGGGGAAGCTGAATAAGGTTGTGCACACTCAGATAAACCCTGGCCAGAAACAGACAGGCAGGGCTTTTAAAGAAAAGGAGGATGTGGGGAGAAATAAAAGAGAGGAAAAAAGAGAGACTCAAAGGGGTTCATTGACGGATTCTCTCAATTATCGGTCTGGGCCGTTGTGACAGAGGTTAACACAAGAGTCAGGGGAAAAAAGAGAGGGAGGAACAGAAGACAAAGGGGTAGAGAGAAAAGCGAGGGGGCAGAGCCCAAGAGAACTGCACAATGAAGTAATGTTGATATTTGAAAGGACCACCTAAGACGGCCAGTCAAGTAGGTTGTCTAAAAACTATTTTAACAGTAATTGTAAATATAGTGCTACAATATTTAACCACTTATGCAAATTGCCTACATTATTGTAACCTCCAGACACTGAATAGCTGAAGGAGTGATAGTGTCCATACATTTGAAAATGGATGTGTCTCTTCTCGACAAACATTTAAAAAATCAGTCTACCTTTTTACAAAGAATCTACAAATAACAGGAAAAGCAATCTGTCAGATTTGTCCTTCAGTGTGCCATATCTCTGATGCCCCATCATGACAAATTACTCTGAGATTTACAAAAGAACAACCTGTTGCCATAGAAACGGGCTGTCACAGATACTGATTACCGGAGAAAAGCTTTGGCCTCGTTGAAGGACAGCTCTCTGAGCTGTACCAACAACTAGAATTGCAAAATTCTGGTAACATTCCCAAAACGTCCCCGGTTTTCTAGAAATGGAAGATTGGAATATTGGTTTGTAAGATTCCTGGAATTTTAAGGGGAAAAGAAGGAAATTCATCCTCCCAACAGGATTTCTGGAAAATCTGGGAATTTTGGGAAAGTTACCAGAGTTTTGCCCCCATACCCACAACTATAAAGGTCACAAATGCAATACAGGGTACAAAAAACACCATGGGAACACATTGCTCACAAATTCACCTGAAGATAATCTTAGTTGATCAAGGCCTGACAAAGACTCAAAACAGACTCATCATGATAAATCAGGGTTCATAAACTGAGGTTTGGTATATGGTTAAGAAGGCACAATAAGGCATTATAACAGGTCAAGTTTTCCATATCAACAAGGTTAATGACAACGTCTAAAAAGTATACCACAGAAGTGTATTGCACACACCTGTCGACATCGTGATCGTATATTTCCTCATCTCTAACAAGTAACCCTCACTGATGTGATGACACACTGGTCTGATTGTCTCTGGTAATCTCAGATTGCTATTGCATCATTCACTTTCAGATTACAGTGGTGTGTGCATGGGGGCTCTGATGCCCTCATGGATTATAATCCTAATCCAGGGAGTTGTGCCAAAGTGTGTATATTCCACAGCTGGAGAGATTGACGTCAGTGCTAAGGGAACTAGTCCCGTGTAGCTCAGTTGGTAGAGCAGGGCGCTTGCAACGCCAGGGTTGTGGGTTCGATTCCCACGGGGGACCAGTATGAAAACATTTATGCACTCACTAATTGTAAATTGCTTTGGATAAGAGCGTCTGCTAAATGACTAAAATGTCAAATGTAACTACCCAAATCACTAGGGATGAGATAATGACGACGTTACTATTGTCCTACTGAGGATTAGAAAACTAAAGCAGTGGTCACTAAACTTTTAGCATTTATTATCTCCAATAATCCTGGGATTTATCTAAAGACGGTCCAATAATCCTGTGACCTACCTAAAGACTGTCCAATAACTATGTGGCTGTGACCCAGTGAATAGAAATACTAACCAAAACCCAGTCCTTAGGCCTGAGAGAGACTGGCTGTCACCCATAACTGGGTTCAGAGTTACCATTTTGGGATATCACCAGGATACAGTCGAGGTTAGGGGACTTTTTCTTTCTTTCTTTATTTATGTTGTTCTCGCTTTCTCTGTTTCTCTCTCTCCACTTCTCTCTCTCTTTCTCTCTCTCTTTCTCTCTCTCTCTCTCTCTCTCTCTCTCTCTCTCTCTCTCTCTCTCTCTCTCTCTCTCTCTCTCTCTCTCTCTCTCTCTCTCTCTCTGTTTATCTCTCCCCCTTCTCACTCTTGTTCTCTCTCTCTCTCCCTCTCTCTCTCTCTCTCTCCCTCTCTCTCTCTCTCTCAATTCAATTTCAATTTAATTTCAATTTAAGGGCTTTATTGGCATGGGAAACGTATGTTTACATTGCCAAAGCAAGTGAAGTAGATAGTAAACAAAAGTGAAATAAACAATAAAAATGAACAGTAAACATTACACTCACAAAAGTTCCAAAATAATAAAGACATTTAAAATGTCATATTATGTAGTCCCCTGTAGCTCAGTTGGTAGAGCATGGCGCTTGCAACGCTAGGGTTGTGGGTTCGTTTCCCACAGAGGGCCAGTATGAAAAATGTATGCACTCACTAACTGTAAGTCCCTCTGGATAAGAGCATCTGCTAAATGACTAAAATGTAAATGTATATACAGTGTTGTAACAATGTGCAAATAGTTAAAGTACAAATGGGAAAATAAATATCGATTGTATTTACAATGGTGTTTGTTCTTCACTGGTTGCCCTTTTCTTGTGGCAAAAGGTCACAAGTCTTGCTGCTGTGATGGCACACTGTGGTATTTCACCCAGCAGATAAGGGAGTTTATCAAAATTAATTAATACTTTGTGGAACTGTGTAATCTGAGGGAAATATGTGTCTCTAATATGGTCATACATTTGGCAGGAGGTTAGGAAGTGCAGCTCAGTTTCCACCTCATTTTGTGGGCAGTGTGCACATAGCCTGTCTTCTCTTGAGAGCCAGGTCTGCCTACGACTGCCTTTCTCAATAGCAAGGCTATGCTCACTGAGTCTGTACATAGTCAAAGCTTTCCTTAAGTTTGGGTCAGTCACAGTGGTCAGGTATTCTGCCACTGTGTACTCTCTGTTTAGGGCCAAATAGCATTCTAGTTTGCTCTGTTTTATTCTTTCCAATGTGTCAAGTAATTATCTTTTTGTTTTGTCATGATTTGGTTGGGTCTAATTGTGTTGCTGTCCTGGGGCTCTGTGGGGTCTGTTTGTGTTTGTGAACAGAGCCCCAGGACCAGCTTGCTTAGGGGACCCTTCTACAGGTTCATCTCTCTGTAGGTGATGGCTTTGTAATGGAAGGTTTGGGAATCGCTTCCTTTTAGGTGACTGTAGAATTTAAAGGCTCTTTTCTGGATTTTGATAATTAGCGGGTATCGGCCTAATTCTGCTCTGCATGCATTATTTGGTGTTTTTCATTGTACACAGAGGATATTTTAGCAGAATTCTGCATGCAGAGTCTCAATTTGGTGTTTGTCTCATTTTGTGAATTCTTGGTTGGTGAGTGGACCCCAGACCTCACAACCATAAAGGGCAATGGGTTCTATAACTGATTCAAGTATTTGTAGCCAGATCCTAATTGGTATGTCAAATTTGATGTTCCTTTTGATGGCATAGAAGGCCCATCTTGCCTTGTCTCTCAGATCGTTCACAGCTTTGTGGAAGTTACCTGTGGCGCTGATGTTTAGGCCGAGGTATGTATAGTTTTTTTGTGTGCTCTAGGGCAACGGTGTCTAGATGGAATTTGTATTTGTGGTCCTGGCAACTGGACCTTTTTTGGAACACCATTATTTTTGTCTTACTGGGCCCAGGTCTGACAGAATCTGTGCAGAAGAGCTACGTGCTGCTGTAGGCCCTCCTTGGTTGGTGACAGAAATACCAGATCATCAGCAAACAGTAGACATTTGACTTCAGATTCTAGTAGGGTGAGCCCGGGTGCTCTAGACTGTTCTGGTGCCCTCGCCAATTCGTTGATATTTATGTTGAAGAGTGTGAGGCTTAAACTGCGTCCCTGTGTCACCCCAGGGATGCAGTTTAAGCCCCACCCTCTCTCTCTCTCCCTCTCCCTCTCTTACACACACACCCCTCCGACTACGGCCCACCCAGGCCGTAATAATATCCCCTTGGTGCGTGGTCTGATCATCAGGTTGGTCATGAAATGTGATCTAGAGGCTGGCAACATAAATAACTTCCTCCCTCCAGCAGCTAGAGCAGCAGGCCATAACACCTTACTACTGGTGGCTGGCTGGCTGGCTGGCTGGCTGGCTGGCTGGCTGGCCTCTGGGTTATGCTTCCTAAACCTATCCACCTCCTCACAGGGCACACACATACCACTTACTGGAACACACATACCACTTACTGGAACACACAGACACACACACACCACTTACTGGAACACACACACACACACACACACCACTTACTGGAACACACACAGACACACACACACACACAGCCCTGAGCCCTGCCATTGGGTACCAGCCTATTTGAGGGGCTGAGACTTCCACAGGATCCTCAAACATTAGATAGCCACCAACATCTTGAGACACAGACGGACAGACAGACAGACAGACAGACACAGCGAGAGGATGTGCTGGACTGGCTCAAACACATGAGGAAGAATGATCAGGGACATGATGGATTACAACAGGTTTTGTAATTACGTTGCTGTAGCCCTCAGAAACATGCATGGCTGCCTTCCATGACAGGCAAGTGACAGACACACACACACACACACACACACACACACACACACACACACACACAACCCAGTGGCAATGTCACTGAACAAATAACCAATGAGTGTATTAGGTGGGACCGTGAACATCACCATCAGGCAGCACCAGTCCCAGAGCAGTACAACCATAGCACTGTCACAGTGTGTGTGTGTGTGTGTATGTGTGTGTGTGTATGTGTGTGTGTGTGTGTGTGTGTGTGTGTGTGTGTGTGTGTGTGTGTGTGTGTGTGTGTGTGTGTGTGTGTGTGCGTGCGTGTGTGCATAAAACTTGTGTGTGTGTGCGTGCGTGCATAATACGTGTGTGTGCGCATATGACAAAAAAGCAGAGAATTAAAGCTGAGAATTAAGATATTTTATAGAAATAAATCCTGCCTCACTTTGGAAAGTAGAAGTAAGATTGTTCAAGCAACGCTTCTCCCAGTACTTGATTATGGTGATATAATCTACATGTATGCAGCAGCCTCTGTTTTAAAACCTTTAGAGTCGATCACTCAGCTCTGCGTTTTATCACTGGGGAAAATGTTCATACACCTCATTACATTTTTAATAGTTCTGTTGGCTGGGAGTCTCTGAGTACCAGAAGGGCCCAACATTGGCTACTTTTTTTGTATATAAAGCGGTTCTTCAGAGACCCCCACTACCTCAGCTCACTTATTAATTGGAGATCCAGCAATTTTCAGACCCGCTCTCTGGACTGGCTGGTTCTGGAGGTCCCGTGTGTCTCCACTGACCTGGGAAAATACTTTTAGTTGGTATGCCCCCAGCTCAGGGAATAGCATTCAGGCCAACAGCTGGACTCGCTGGTCCCCATTGGACAGTTTAGATCAATTTTGAAGGCGATAATATGTGATAGTTTGTTTTGATTAATCTTGTTGTATTTATTGTATTGTGTTGATGTTGTCATTTTGCTTTATGTTGTATTGAATTGTGTGTTCATGTTCACAGGGCTCCCTGGAGAAAGAGCCCCTAGTCTCAATAGTGACCCCTCTGTCTAAATAAAAGTTAAAATCAATTAAGTTAAATTAATGCATGTGTGTGCGCGTATACATCTCTGTGTGCGCATACGTGCGTGCATGTGGGTTCCTTGAGCCCGAGCGTGCTCAGAAAGACCTGTCTGGCTGAGTAGAGAGAACACCCATCCCTGCTCTGCTCTGCTAGGTGAGCTGTAGGGCAGATACACCACAGGCTGACAGACCAGAGGGAGAACCAGAGGTTGCTGTTGCTGCTGCTGTCAGGGCCCGTCAAAGCTGCCAGGCCTGGGCCTGGAGTTATAACTTCACCCAGGGCCAAGCCACAGAGAGGGGGAGAGAGGTGGGGAGAGGTGGGGGGTGAAGCAGGGGTGAGAGGGAAAGGAGAGAGATAAGGGTAGTTAGAGAGAAGGGGTGACAGGTAGAGGAGGAAAGAAAAGAGAGAGTGAGAGAGATAGTCAGAGTCAGAGAGAGAGAGAGAGAGAGAGAGAGAGAGAGAGAGAGAGAGAGAGATTCAAAAAGAAATGATCTCAACAGAGAAAAATGTCCTCCTATGTGCTACCTATATCCCCCAACTAGCATCCTCATATTTGAACGAAGACAGCTTCTCCATCCTAGAGGGAGAGGTCAATCATTTCCACGCCCAGGGACACATACTAGTCTGTGCTGACCTACAAGCCAGAACTGGACAAGAGCCCGATATTCTCAGCACACAGGAGGACCTGGAGGTGACAGCATTCCCTCCCAAATATGCCCCATAGAAAGCCTAAACTGTATATTTGACCTTACAGCTTCCCTATCAAATCTAAAAATGTCAAGCAGACACCCAAATAAAAGTAACAACAATGACAAATGGTTTGATGAAGTATGCAAAACCCTAAGAAAGAAATGGAGAAATATCCAACCAAAAACACAGAGACCCAGAAAACCTGAGCCTACGCCTTCACTATGGTGAAACACTAAAACAATACAGAAACACACTAAGAAAAAAGAAGGAACAGCCCGTCAGAAATCAGCTCAATGTAATTGAAGAATCCATAGAATCTAACTAACCACTTCTGGGAAAACTGGAACACACTAAATCAACAACAACATGAAGAGCTACCTATCCAAAATGGAGAACAAACAGATAAACAACTTCTCAAAACATTTCAGCACTATAACAAAGAACCAACAGCAAAAGCATATACATGATCAACTACAAATCTTAGAATCAGCTATTAAATATTACCAGCACCCACTGGATTCTCCATTTACATTGAATGAGCTACAGGACAAAATACAAACCCTCCAACCCAAAAAGGCCTGTGGTGTTGATGGTATCCTAAGTGAAATTATAAAACATACAGACCACAAATTCCAATTAGCTTAAACTCTTTAACATCATCCTTAGCTCTGGCATCTTCCCCAATATTTGGAACCAAGGACTGATCAACCCAATCAATAAAAGTGGAGACAAATTTGACCCCAATAATTACAGTGGAATCTGCATCAACAGCAATCTCTGAAAACAATGTCCTGAGCAAATGTCAAATTGTATTCTTAACAAAATACCATACGACAGACCACATAAACACCCTGCACAACCTTATTGACAAAACAAAAAAGCAAAATAAAAGCAAAGTCTTCTCATGCTTTGTTGATTTCAAAAAAGCTTTTGATTCAATTTGGCATGAGGGTCTGCTATACAAATAGTTGGAAAGCGGTGTTCGGGAAAAAACATGTGACATTAAAAAATAAATGTACACAAACAACAAGTGTGTAGTTAAATTTGGCAATAAACACACAGATTTCTTTCCTGAGGCAACTTGAGCAGCACCCTCTTCAACATATACGCTGAGTGAACAAAACATTAAGAACACCTTCCTAAAATCCTTCTTTAAGCTGTCTCCTTCCCTTCATCTACACTAATTGAAGTGGATTTAACAAGTGACATTAGGTTTTATGTATACTGAACAAAAATATAATAGCAACACACAACAATTTCAACGATTTTACTGAGTTACAGTTAATATAAGGATATCAGTCAATTGAAATAAATTAATTAGGCCCTAATCTATGGATTTCACATGATTGGGCAGGGGCGTACTGACAAATGCACTAAAATGATGAGGGAGGCGGCTTATGGTAGAGAAATGAACATAAATTTATCTGGCAACAGCTCTAGTGGACATTTCTGCAGCATGCCAATTGCATACTCCCTTATAACTTGGGACATCTGTGGCATTGTGTTGTGTGACAAAACTGCATATTTTACAGTGGCCTATCATTGTCCCCAGCACAAGGTGCACCTGTGTAATGATCATGCGGTTTAATCAGCTTCTTGATATGCCACACCTGTCAGGTGGATGGATTATCTTGGCAAAGGAAAAGGAGAAATGCTCACAGACCTTATTTACATAAATATTCAGACCCTTTGCTATGAGACTCAAAATTGAGCTCAGGTGCATCCTGTTTCCATTGATCATCCTTGAGATGTTCTACAACTTGATTGGAGTCCACCTGTGGTAAATTCAATTGATTGGACATGATTTGGAAAGGCACACACCTGTCTATATAAGGTCCCACAGTTGACAGTGCATGTCAGAGCAAAAACCAAGCCATGAGGTCGAAGGAATGGTCCGTAGAGCTCCGAAACAGGATTGTGTCCAGGCACAGATCTGGGGAAGGGTACCAAAACATTTCTGCAGCATTGAAGGTCCCCAAGAACACAGTGGCCTCCATCATTCTTAAATGGAAGAAGTTTGGAACCACCAAGACTCTTCCTAGAGCTGGCCGCCAGGCCAAACTGAGCAACTGGGGGAGAAGGGCCTTGGACGGGAGGTGACCAAGAACTTGATGGTCACTCTGACAGAGCTCCAGAGTTCCTCTGTGGAGATGGGAGAACCTTCCAGAAGGACAACCATCTCTGCAGCACTCCACCAATCAGACCTTTATTGTAGAGTGACCAGACGGAAGCCAGTCCTCAGTAAAAGGCACATGACAGCCCGCTTGGAGTTTTCCAAAAGGCACCTAAAGGACTCTCAGACCATGAGAAATAAGATTCTCTGGTCTGATGAAACCAAGATTGAACTCTTTGGCCTGAATGCCAAGCGTCACATCTGGAGAAAACCAGGCACCGCTCATCACCTGGCCAATACCATCCCTACGGTGAAGCATGGTGGTGGCAGCATCAAGCTGTGGGGATGTTTTTCAGTGGCAGGGACTGGGAGACTAGTCAGGATCGAGGGAAAGATGAACGGAGAAAAGTACAGAGAGATCCTTGATGAAAACCTGCTCCAGAGCGCTAGGGACCTAAGACTGGGGGCGAAGGTTCACCTTCCAACAGGACAACGACCCTAAGCACACAGCCAAGACAACGCAGGAGTGGCTTTGGGACAAGTCTTTGAATGTCCTTGAGTGGCCCTGCCAGAGCCTGGACTTGAACCCGATCGAATATCTCTGGAGAGACCTAAAAATAGCTGTGCAGCGATGTTCCCCATACAACCTGACAGAGCTTGAGAGGATCTGCAGAGAAGAATGGGAGAAACTCCCCAAATACAGGTGTGCCAAGCTTGTAGTGTTATACCCAAGAAGATTTGAGGCTGTAATTGTTGCCAGAAGTGCTTCAACAAATTACTGTGTAAAGGGTCTGAAAACGTATATGTAAATATGATATTTCCGTTTTTTTTTATTTGCTAACATTTCTAAAAACCTGTTTTTGCTTTGTCATAATAGAGATTCCAGGTTAACTGTGTAGATCGACGAGGGAAAAATTATATTTCATCAATTTTAGACTAAGGCTGTAATGTAACAAAATGTGGAAAAAGTGAAAGGGTCTGAATACTTTCCCAATACACTGGATATGAGTGACTCTGTCCAACACACCACCACCTATTGTTATGTTGGGCACCTACTGACCAAAAAATTAAAATGTATTGACATGTATTGCTAAAGTAAAGGTTTAAGGAAATACAGGCAGGCACCACATGACTATAAGACAAAACAGCTCACTTAATCAAGTATGATGGTTTTGTAAGTATAAAAGTAAAGCTTATAAAAAAAAGTTTGAAAAGGTAGTGGAATGGGATTATTGTTGTGTGTGAAGAATACAATACTTTAACTTGTATGCGGTACAAATCATATTATTGTAGGAGCACCTCCATGGTTTTTACACCGGAAGGTGATTATACAAAATGATACAACATTTTCACATGCAAAAGGTGTTATTCAAAAATGTTATTTGCACTTCAAATGATGTAAAAAATATATATGTGTTTTGTCTCACATAATTTATTGTCCAGGGCCTAGTTTCCCAAAAGCATAGGGACATTTTTAAAATGTTCAACTTCATATTCATCATCTCCAGCACCACCCCAACATCAACATATGTGACTAGTTTCAGGAAACTTGGCGTATGGCGCGCATCACTACTTCACAGGAGAGGCATTTGAACGTAATTCTTTTTTAAATCAAAATGCAAATTTTTTTCAGAAATGCCTTCTGGAAAATGTAAACTTTCATGTGCCTTAATAACAAACTTGTGTGCCATCTGTATATAGGAATGCTATTGTTAAATTATGAGCCTAGTTGGCTTAGCCACGGAAAAAAACAGGAACCTTCCCGCTAGCCATGATTGGCTGAGATAATGGATGGGCTGGACATGCCGAGAGATGAGTTCGGATTGGTCTACCATGTAGCACGCTTCTGTCTATAACATGAGCTGCTCAGTATGTATAGATAATCCTTGCTACCACAGCTTTTTTGAAAGATATAATATTAGCCATGGACAACTGCAAAAGGGTTGCTATTGCTCTCAACAACATTGTTGCCGAGAATTTACCCGGCGCTATCGACAAAGATCAGTGGGGAAATGTTGTGATGGACTACTATTTTTATTTATACTTTTACCTCTTTTTTGTGATATCCAAATGATAGTTACAGCTTGTCCCATTGGTACAACTCACCTACAGAAGAGGCGAAGGTCGAGAGCCATGTGTTCTCTGAATTACGACCCTGCCAAGCCGTACTGCCTTCTTGACACACTGCTCGCTTAACCTGGAAGCCAGCCACACCAATGTGTCAGAGGAAACACCATCCAGCTGGCAACCAAAGTCAGCTTGCAGGTGCCCAGCCCGCCACAAGGACTTGCAAGAGCGCAATGGGACAAGGAAATCCCGGCCGGCCAAACCCTCCCCTAATCCAGATGACACTGGGCCAATTGTGCACCGCTTCATGGGTCTCCTGGTCAAGGCTAGCTGTGACACAGCCTGGGATCGAACCCGGGTCTGTAGTGATGCCTCAAGCCCTGCGATGCAGTGCCTTAGACCGCTGCACGACTCGGGAGGCCGTGATTGACTTTTTTCTGCACACGATCAGTGTGAACCGGAGTGACTTGACACAACAACGGGCCACACAAGCTGTAGCTAGCTACAAACCAAATGGAAAAGACACTCTGCCGTGAAGCATTCGTCCATGTATAAGAGTAAAAGTCTAGCTACATTTTCAGATATTATACATTTCTAATTTTGTCAGAAAGTCGTTTTCATTGCAAGTTAAAGCGTACTGTTCGTTAACTAACGAACACTAGCTTGCTGGCTCACTAGCTAACGTTACGTGTATGATCTGTGTAGTAATATTATTAGTATCTCAGAAAGCCATTTGCATTGCTAGTTATAGCCTAATGTTAGCTAGCTAGCTAACATTGAACCTAGTTGGTTAGCTTCAGCTACTTGCAGAGTCATACTCCAGCATTTCATGCATGGTGGCTAGCTATGACAATCCGTTTGTACTGTAGCTATGGGTTGGGATTATGGTTCATTGTTTAGCTGCATGTCTAGACAAAAGACTCCACTTCGCCAGATGATTACACAACCCATCAAGTTAGACAGGTGTGTCTGGGGGTGATTACGACCATTTATTGTATTTCATGAAAATGTGTACATGTCTAGACAATAGTGACCCATCCACTTAGCTAGATGTGGCTGGGGGGTGTTTATAGCATTTCTTTCATTCAAGGACCGTTTTTTAGAAAGTGGGGTTACAAGTTTATCAACCTTCAAAGCAGAATTACTTTCCCATTGTTCCTCAAGTGCAGTGTATGATATACCATTTTGTAGCTCTGAGTCTCTACTTTATCCAATGTAAAAAACACTATTTTAAATGTTATTACATAAGACAGAATGAAGGCGGTCGGGCACATTTGAAAATGGTGCGTTTCTATGTTTTGTAGTAAAAAAGATAGAGGTAGATAAATGTTTCCAATGACATTGTAAGCCAATTAGTAGACAATTAGTCAATTAGTAGGCAATGCCTACTCATAATTGGTTAAAATCACACGATGCACACAGATGACGTCATTGGAAACACTTATCTTCCTCTATCTTTTTTTACTAGAACAGCCTCAATTTGTCAGGGTATGGACTCTACAAGGTGTTGAAAGCGTTCCACAGGGATGCTGGCCCATGTTGACTCCAGTGCTTCCCACAGTTGTGTCAGGTTCGCTTGATGTCCTTTGGGTGGTGAACCATTCTTGATACACACGGGAAACCGTTGCAGTTCTTGACACAAACCATTGTGCCTGGTACCTACTACCATACCCCATGCAAAGGCACTTAAGTATTTTGTCTTGCCCATTCACCCTCTGAATGGCACACATACACAATCCACGTCTCAATTTTCTCAAGGCTTACAGATCATTCTTTAAGCTGTCTCCTTCCCTTCATCTACACTGATTGAAGTGGATTTAACAAGTGACATCAATAAGGGATCATAGCTTTGATCTGGATTCACCTGGTCAGTCTATGATGTCATGGAAAGAGCAGGTGTCCTTAATGTTTTGTACACTCAGTGTTACATTACTGTCACTGTTGTTTTGGTAGTTCATCTTACTCAGGTTTAGGCCTACATAAGCCAAGCCTGCACGTACAGTGCAGTTGTTTGCTTGGAAACCTTGTCGTTTGCTTGGAAATCTCTTCAGTGACCATAAGTCCTCCTCCCAAATGTTTTTGTGGTGTTGTAATTATATTTGAGTGAAAACAAGCTCCAACCACCTCCCTGGAAGCAGCAGTAGCCCAGCCCAGCAGCACCAGGTCAAACTGGGGTGGTTAATCTTTCTTTTGACCTGTCAGAGCCAGACCAGTGTGCACTGCTTGGAAGAAAAGACCTGCACACATTCCACAGGGAAAATCACCCCGAGCCCTGACTACTCAACCATTTGTCAAGGCCTGATGCGTCCATGCACCAGAATACAGTGCTGGAGAGAACAAAAAATAACTCCACAGCAAGCACATACACACACACACCTACGCAATTATACACACACACAAACACACACACACAGTAGTGGTCTTAACTCTGCATACTCAGACACACACACATACAAACACATATACACACACACACACACACTCACTGGAATGGCAATTAATTACCATCCCGCTGGAAGGGACAGTTGCAATGTATGTACGGTTTGACAATTTATGTCCTGCGCAGTGCAATCCTAATATTCTTCACACATTTATCAGCTGTAACTGCAACTAATCATTCTGCATGATGTCCACAGGGGCCACATCATCGAGATAACCACAGGGCCAAAGGGCCAAACCTCGGAGAGACACATTTAGTTCATATTCAGGAGAACATACACACACATTCACGAGGGTCATGGTCCAAAACACCTCTGCATCAACTTGGAGACCGGGAGAAGCAGGCTGAGGCTTCAGAAAGAAAGACGTGTTCAAAACAAACCATAGAAAAACAGACTCTGAAAAAGTCTGTGGAGTTGGATTCTCTGCCCACGCGAATCCTACTTTATTGAGACGACCTGACAGGTAAAAGCACATTGTGTGCAGAAGAATGTTTCTCTCTTTCTTTGGCCAGGTCTCTTGCTAATACGCCTTTTCAGCCCCGTTCTGAAAGGAAGCTTTTCATAGAGCTCTCTTTCGGAAAAGGAGGATGAAATAATAGAAGAAAAAAAAGGCTGCTGTCAAATCTGCTCTTGTTCTGAACCTGGAACTCAACACAGCTCTTTCCCTCTCTCTTTCTTCCCTCTCTCCCTCGCTGTCTTGTTCCTCTCCCTCTTTCTCCCCGTTCACAATTCCTTTCATTCACTTTTGACACTCTTTCTTCACTCTCTTTCTAGTTCTCTCTCTTTCTCTCGTTCTAGTTCTCTCTCTTTCTCTCTTTCTAGTTCTCTTTTAGTCCTGTTGTATGTTTGTCTCCTAACCTTCCTCTCTTTCTCTCTTTCTCTTCTTTCTCTTTCTGTATCCCTTTATTCCAGCTTGTTTCATGTCAATCTGTCCCAAACATAGAATTCTCTATGTCTGTGCCTTTGTTGTGGGTTTCTTTGGCTTTGCAATCTCTAACCCCCTCGTTCCCCTCTCCCCCTTCCCCATTGTAATGTCAGGCTGTCTGATCTAGCACTTTGACAGCCAGGTGGCTGCCATCCCCTGCAGAGTAGATGCTAGTTCAGACAGAAGCACAGGACGCGCCTGCAGTGTCAAAGTGTCTGGTTTTCTTTCTGACTCAGATCCTGATCCCAATAGAACTACATATGAAAATAGTTCCCTGATGAAAACTGTGGGAAGCAAGCTAGCTAGCTAACAGAGGCATCTATGTGCCACTGTTATGTTTGTTTCACTTGACTATAGCCAGGAGTTTTTCTAGCCCTGTAAAACTCATGAAAAATATAACTTACTTCAATGACCTGATATCGATGGCAGATTATCATACATATGGACTAAATAACATCCCAATTGTCAAATCTGGTGCATTAGCTACATAAGCTTGCATAACTGCCTACAGTGGGGGGGAAAAGTATTTAGTCAGCCACCAATTGTGCAAGTTCTCCCACTTAAAAAGATGAGAGAGGCCTGTAATTTTCATCATAGGTACACGTCAACTATGACAGACAAATTGAGGGAAAAAAATCCAGAAAATCACATTGTAGGATTTTTTATGAATTTATTTGCAAATTATGGTGGAAAATAAGTATTTGGTCACCTACAAACAAGCAAGATTTCTGGCTCTCACAGACCTGTAACTTCTTCTTTAAGAGGCTCCTCTGTCCTCCACTCATTACCTGTATTAATGGCACCTGTTTGAACTTGTTATCAGTATAAAAGACACCTGTCCACAACCTCAAACAGTCACACTCCAAACTCCACTATGGCCAAGACCAAAGAGCTGTCAAAGGACACCAGAAACAAAATTGTAGACCTGCACCAGGCTGGGAAGACTGAATCTGCAATAGGTAAGCAGCTTGGTTTAAAGAAATCAACTGTGGGAGCAATTATTAGGAAATGGAAGACATACAAGACCACTGATAATCTCCCTCGATCTGGGGCTCCACGCAAGATCTCACCCCGTGGGGTCAAAATGATCACAAGAACGGTGAGCAAAAATCCCAGAACCACACGGGGGGACCTAGTGAATGACCTGCAGAGAGCTGGGACCAAAGTAACAAAGCCTACCATCAGTAACACACTACGCCGCCAGGGACTCAAATCCTGCAGTGCGAGACGTGTCCCCCTGCTTAAGCCAGTACATGTCCAGGCCCGTCTGAAGTTTGCTAGAGTGCATTTGGATGATCCAGAAGAGGATTGGGAGAATGTCATATGGTCAGATGAAACCAAAATAGAACTTTTGGGTCAAAACTAAACTCGTCGTGTTTGGAGGACAAAGAATGCTGAGTTGCATCCAAAGAACACCATACCTACTGTGAAGCATGGGGGTGGAAACATCATGCTTTGGGGCTGTTTTTTCTGCAAAGGGACCAGGACGACTGATCCGTGTAAAGGAAAGAATGAATGGGGCCATGTATCGTGAGATTTTGAGTGAAAACCTCCTTCCATCAGCAAGGGCATTGAAGATGAAACGTGGCTGGGTCTTTCAGCATGACAATGATCCCAAACACACCGCCCGGGCAACGAAGGAGTGGCTTCGTAAGAAGCATTTCAAGGTCCTGGAGTGGCCTAGCCAGTCTCCAGATCTCAACCCCATAGAAAATCTTTGGAGGGAGTTGAAAGTCTGTGTTGCCCAGCGACAGCCCCAAAACATCACTGCTCTAGAGGAGATCTGCATGGAGGAATGGGCCAAAATAACAGCAACAGTGTGTGAAAACCTTGTGAAGACTTACAGAAAACGTTTGACCTGTGTCATTGCCAACAAAGGGTATATAACAAAGTATTGAGAAACTTTTGTTATTGACCAAATACTTATTTTCCACCATAATTTGCAAATAAATTCATTAAAATTCCTACAATGTGATTTTCTGGATTTTTTTTCCTCATTTTGTCTGTCATAGTTGACGTGTACCTATGATGAAAATTACAGGCCTCTCTCATCTTTTTAAGTGGGACAACTTGCACAATTGGTGGCTGACTAAATACTTTTTTCCCCACTGTACATGATCAAATGCAAATCTTACAATCAACTATTAAAGACTACCAGAACCCACTGGATTCTCCAATTACATTGAATGAACTACAGGACAAAATACAAACCCTTCAACCCAAAAAGGCCTGTGGTGTTGATGGTATCCTCAATGAAATGATCAAATATACATACTACAAATTCCAATTGGCTATACTTAAACTCTTTAACATCATCCTTAGCTCTGGCATCTTCCCCAATATTTGGAACCAAGGACTGATCACCCCAATCCACAAAAGTGTAGACAAATTTGACCCCAATAACTACTGTGGGATATGCGTCAACAGCAACCTTGGGAAAATCCTCTGCATTATCATTAACAGCAGGCTAGTTAATTTCCTCGGTGAAAACAATGTACTGAGCAAATGTCAAATTGGCTTTTTACCAAATTACCGTATGACAGACCACGTATTCACCATGCGCACCCTAATTGACAAACAAACAAACCAAAACAAAGACAAAGTCTTCTCATGCTTTGTTGATTTCAAAAAAGCTTTTGACTCAATTTGGCATGAGGGTCTGCTATACAAATTGATGGAAAGTGGGGTTGGGGGAAAAACATACAACATTAAATCCTTGTAAAATCCATGTACACAAACAACAAGTGTGCAGTTAAAATTGGCAAAAAACACACACATGTGGGGTGAGACAGGGATGCAGTTTAAGCCCCACCCTCTTCAACATATATATCAACGAATTGGCGAGGGCACTAGAACAGTCTGCAGCACCCGGCCTCACCCTACTAGAATCTGAAGTCAAATGTCTACTGTTTGCTGATAATCTGGTGCTTCTGTCACCAACCAAGGACGGCCTACAGCAGCACCTAGATCTTCTGCACAGATTATGTCAGACCTGGGCCCTGATAGTAAATCTCAGTAAGACAAAAATAATGCTGTTAAAAAAAAGGTCCAGTTGCCAGGACCACAAATACAAATTCCATCTAGACACCGTTGCCCTAGAGCACACAAAAAATGATACATACCTCGGCCTAAACATCAGCGCCACAGGTAACTTCCACAAAGCTGTGAATGATCTGAGAGACAAGGCAAGAAGTCCTTCTATGCCATCAAAAGGAACATAACATTTGACATACCAATTAGGATCTGGCTAAAAATACTTGAATCAGTTATAGAACCCATTGCCCTTTATGGTTGTGAGGTCTGGGATCTGCTCACCAAACAAAAATTCACAAAATGGGACAAACACCAAATTGAGACTCTGCATGCAGAATTCTGCAAAAATATCCTCAGTGTACAACGAAAAACACCATATAATGCATGCAGAGCAGAATTAGGCCGATACCCGCTAATTATCAAAATCCAGAAAAGAGCCGTTAAATTCTATAACCACTTAAAAGGAAGCGATTCCCAAACCTTCCATAACAAAGCCATCACCTACAAAGAGATTAACTTGGAGAAGAGTCCCCTAAGTAAGCTGGTCCTGGGGCTCTGTTCACAAACACAAACAGACCCCACAGAGCCCCAGGACAACAATAACAACACAATTAGACCCAACAAAATCATGAGAAAACAAAAAGAGAATTACTTGACACATTGGAAAGAATTAACAAAAAAACTGAGCAAACTAGAATGCTATTTGGCTCTAAACAGAGAGTACACAGTGGCAGAATACCTGACCACTGTGACTGACACAAACTTAAGGAAAGCTTTGACTATGTACAGACTCAGTGAGCATAGCCTTGCTATTGAGAAAGGCAGTCGTAGGCAGACCTGGCTCTCAAGAGAAGACAGGCTATGTGCACACTGCCCACAAAATGAGGTGGAAACTGAGCTGCACTTCCTAACCTCCTGCCAAATGTATGACCATATTAGAGCCACATATTTCCCTCAGATTACAGAAATCCACAAAGAATTTGAAAACAAACCCAATTTTGATAAACTCCCTTATCTACTGGGTGAAAAACCAAAGTGTGCCATCACAGCAGCAAGATTTGTGACCTGTTGCCATAAGAAAAGGGCAACCAGTGAAGAACAAACACCATTGTAAATACAACCCATATTTATGTTTATTTATTTTCCCATTTGTACTTTAACTATTTGCACATTGTTACAACACTGTATATATACAATTGAAGTCGAAAGTTTACATACACTTAGGTTGGAGTCATTAAAATGTGTTTTTCAACCACTCCACAAATTTCTTTTTAACAAACTATAGTTTTGGCAGGTTGGTTAGGACATCTACTTTGTGCATGACACAAGTCATTTTTCCAACAATTGTTTACAGACAGATTATTTCACTTATAATTCACTGTATCACAATTCCAGTGGGTCAGAAGTTTACATAAACTAAGTTGACTGTGCCTTTAAACAGTATGGACAATTCCAGAAAATGATGTCATGGCTTTAGAAGCTTCTGATAGGCTAATTGACATAATTTGAGTCAATTGGAGGTGTACCTGTGGATGTATTTCAAGGCCTACCTTCAAACTCAGTGCCTCTTTGCTTGACATCATGGGAAAATCAAAACAAATCAGCCAAGACCTCAGAAAAACAATTGTAGACCTCCACAAGTCTGGTTCATCCTTGGGAGCAATTTCCAAACGCCTGAAGGTACCACGTTAATCTGTACAAACAATAGTACGCAAGTATAAACACCATGGGACCACGAAGCCGTCATACCGCTCAGGAAGGAGACGCGTTCTGTCTCCTAGAGATTAACGTACTTTAGTGTGAAAAGTGCAAATCAATCCCAGAACAACAGCAAAGGACCTTGTGAAGATGCTGGAGGAAACAGGTACAAAAGTATCTACATCCACAGTAAAACGAGTCCTATATCGATATAACCTGAAAGGCCGCTCAGCAAGGAAGAAGCCATTGCTCCAAAAACGCCATTAAAAAAGCCAGACTATGGTTTGCAACTCCACATGGGGACAAAGATCGTACTTTTTGGAGAAATGTCCTCTGGTCTGATGAAACAAAAATAGAACTGTTTGGCCATAATGACCATCCGTTATGTTTGGAGGAAAAAGGGGGTTCCTTGCAAGCCGAAGACCATCCCAACGTGAAGCACGGGGGTGGCAGCATCATGCTGTGAGGGTGCTTTGCTGCAGGAGGGACTGGTGCACTTCACAAAATAGATGGCATCATGAGGAAGGAAAATTATATGGATATATTGAAGCGACATCTCAAGACATCAGTCAGGAAGTTAAAGCTTGGTCGCAAATGGGTCTTCCAAATAGACAATGACCCCAAGCATACTTCCAAAGTTGTGGCAAAAAGGCTTAAGGACAACAAAGTCAAGGTATTGGAGTGGCCATCACAAAGCCCTGACCTCAATCGTATAGAACATTTGTGGGCAGAACTGAAAAAGCGTGTGCGAGCAAGGAGGCCTACAAACCTGACTCAGTTACACCAGCTCTGTCAGGAGGAATGGGCCAAAATTCACCCAACTTATTGTGCGAAGCTTGTGGAAGGCTACCCGAAATGTTTGACCCAAGTTAAACAATTTAAAGGCAATGCTACCAAATACTAATTGAGTGTATGTAAACTTCTGACCCACTGGGAATGTGATGAAAGAAATAAAAGCTGAAATGAATCATTCTCTCTACTATTATTCTGACATTTCACATTCTTAAAATAAAGTGGTGATCCTAACTGACCTAAACAGGGAATTTTTACTAGGTTTAAATGTCAGGAATTGTGAAAAACTGAGTTTAAATGTATTTGGCTAAGGTGTATGTAAACTTCCGACTTCAACTGTATACATATTATGACATTTGAAATGTCCTTATTCTTTTGGAACTTCTGAGTGTAATGTTTACTGTTAATATTTATTGTTTATTTCACTTTTGTTTACTATCTACTTCACTTGCTTTGGCAATGTTAACATATGTTTCCCAGCCCTTAAATTGAAATTGAGAGAGAGAGAGAGAGAGAGAGAGAGAGAGAGAGAGAATAACTGAAGGCTCTGTGGTGTTATCTCTCTTCTTCTCTTGTCTGTGACTCAGGGTCTTATCTCCAGACCTGACGCCAGTCAGGGTCAGACCACAGAGGACAGGAGAGGACTAGAGGGGTCAGTGGCATCAGGAGAAACAGTAGAGGCAACAGTAGTAGTGGTAGACTACTACTGCATCACTACTGTGAGCTTACTATTATTGTAAGCATGATCATTATTACATTTTCTTGGTCATCATCATCATCATCATCATCATCATCATCTACTCTTCTTAATCCTTGTCAAAGTGATAGCACCAGCACCATCATTCTCGTACTCATCATCATCATCATCATCATCATCATCATTTGTATTCTACTCTTTCTTTTGTTAATCCTTGTTATAATGAAATCACCATAATCTTCATCATCATCATCATCATCCCACCCTCCCTGAGAGGCAGAGTGTGTGAGAGTGTGTGTGAGTGGGCGTGAGAGTGGTTACGTGTAGCTGCACATTAGCCAATGTCCCTCTGACATCATCGCACCCTTTCATCTGTCTCACAGCCTGCCACAAAGCCCTCCATTATGTGTCAAGCTCTCCCCCCGTGGCTCACCAGTCACTCCCTGCGATCATGCCACACTGGCATCAGTGAATGCCACTGAATGGACAAAAGAACACTTTTAATTAACTCCTAATCTGTCAGATGCAACCAAGCCATGCCAGAAG
The DNA here is from genome assembly GCF_020615455.1 of Coregonus clupeaformis. Classification (NCBI taxonomy): domain Eukaryota; kingdom Metazoa; phylum Chordata; class Actinopteri; order Salmoniformes; family Salmonidae; genus Coregonus; species Coregonus clupeaformis. Next base: position 44,214,866 of record NC_059205.1, read on the forward strand.
GAGCATGTCAGGTCATGCGACATTTGATCTTTAAGGGGTATTTTTTCTTTGGGAGTCTATGGGAGAGAAGGATGGGATGGTGGTTCGAAAGTCAAGCAGGAACACCACAATGATGCATGTGTGTGTGTGTGTGTGTGCATGTGTGTGTGCGTGTATGTGTGTGTGTGCGTGTGTCCGTGTGTGTGTGTGTGAGTGTGTTTCTCTTTGTAGTAACGCTACATTATGTGTCTACAGTAATGAGAATCTTTTCAAACTGCAGCCTCTCTCTACATGTCCAGACTGGATTGCATAACCCTGACTTCACTGATGTTTTGTTGCTAACTAGCCAGACTTTCTATCAATGCCATCCATATCTTTACTGTAGGCTACATGAAATAACTAAACGCAGTGGGATCATTTGTATGTAGTTCTGTCCTTGAGCTTTTCTTGTCTATTAATGTTCTGTATTATGTAATGTTTCATGTTTTGTGTGGACCCCAGGAAGAGTAGCTGCTGCTTTTGCAACAGGTAATGGGGATCCTAATAAAATACCAAATACCAATTTGAAGTGAGGAAAGCTTGACATATGTTGCTGAAACTGTACTAAGAGTTGAGTTTCAACTGAGAAATAGACACACCTGCATGTCTGCACACACTAAGACCAATTACAGGTCCTGGAGACACAGTGACCACCACAATCATCCACAACAACACAGAGAGGATTCTGGGTATTTACGAACATTCATTTATTCATTCATTCAGTAGGAAGGTCTGGCCATTTGTCAAGCAAATAATTTGTGTTGGTTCAAATGTATCTCCTTGTAACACAGCCTAGGTGTTGAACTTTACAGTATTTGCGTTGAGTCATGCGAGAGGAGATAAGTTTTGCTTCGCATTACTTTCCTCTGTTGTGTTACTTTTCCCTTAAAAGTTTTAGCAAAATCGTAACCACTACAGAGTATTACGTATATTTTTCTCCAGCAGCCCAGAAATAATGAGGGTACAAAACTCACTGGGGGCACAAAAGCACCACTAAAAGTACCATAACACAGCGTTGAGCAGTGCTCATATGACAAGAAGGCCAGCAATAAAGAGCAGGTCTGTTCCCACCTCCAGTAAGCTTTAAAAAAAAGGGGGTTTGTACAGTGGTGAAGCAGAGGCACTGAGAGAAGGGATGGAGATCAGACTGAGAGAGGGAGAGAGGATGGGGGGGGTAGAAAGAGGGAGAGAGAAAAAAAAGAGACAGAGAGAGACACAGGCAGAGGCAGATACAGAGAGAATCAGAGAGATCAAAACCAAAAGAGAGAGAGAAAGGGAGAGAGAGAAAGAGAGAAAGATTTTCACAGAATCCCTCACTAAAAAGAACACAGCTTCCTTTAACTTTCACAACCCATGGACAGTCTCATTAACAGTACAGCCATCACAGGGACTTTCCTTCCCACCAGCTCTGCATCACTGTATCACTGGAACAGCAGTAGTCCTTTAACTACTACACCATCCAGGCCAAGACAGATGTCTTGGCTCCTCCTGTGGAGGAGGCCCAGTTCCTTTACAGCAGCACTGACTGTCTCTTTACAGAAAGGACACATTTCATTGGAGAGTAGACATGCTGTACTCAGTAGGAGGGTCGGAGTCAAAGAAGGGAGAGAACAGCCTATACACACCCTTTGGGCAGTTAAGAAAAACACTAACCAATTTCCATTGCCGTCCAACTTTGAGAATAATCAGACGTTGGACAGTTCAGTGAGAATTTCAGAGAGACTCTCCCTCTCTCCGTCTCTTTCTCTCTCCCTTTATCTCTCTCTCTCTCTCTCTCTCTCTCACACACACACACACACACACACACACACACACACACACACACACACACACACACACACACACACACACACACACAAGAGGGAAGTAGCCAAAGTGGGCCCATGACAGCACTGAAGAGCATTGAACATTGGTATGGACTGTGAAAAAATCATTATCTACAGGCAGTAGCATAATCGTCGTCTAGGGGCTGTATCTATATTTATAGTTCTATAATAATGCATTAGGCGCTGTGTTCCCATGAGACGTCTCTTCACATTGAAGCCTACAGTGGGAAGAGGCAGCACTAGGGCGGCGTTCAACACTCTCGCTCCTAACAGCGGATGCAGCGTGTCTTTTGTCAGATACAGTCGACAGAGACTCTGAGGCTGTCACATAGAATAAGCACTTGTATCTGTTAAAAACGGTTAAGAAACCAGAGTGGGCAGATGGAGAGGGAAAGAGAGGAGAGACAGTGCTTTTAAAGAAAGGATTAGTGAAAAGAGGTAGGGAGAAAGAGAGAGGTAAAAGTGGTTTCTTGTTCGTCGTTGAGTGTATCTTCACTAGATGTCTGGAGTGGTTTGGTTTCGCATCCCTTTACAGCAGTGTCCTACTTATGGAAGGGCTCTCTTTGAGTTATCAGCCTAACGCTCTAGTCTACAACACTGCGGCATTCGCATGCTGATCACACCCACCCAGAAACTCAATGAGAAGCAGTCACTATGGGATAAAGCAGCAAACGGTAATCATCACCAATCACTGTAATGTAAATGGGAAAGACAGCACTCAGTGGTTTAGGTTCAGGTTCTATGGACTGTTCACAGGAACAGTAGGTTCAGACTAGGGCCAGGAGTGTTTCCTGGTAATGTAACCTGATCAGGAACACTAGGGTACTACCAACATGATATTATAGGAAAACGTCATCCTGGCACGTTGCAAAAATGTAAAATGTCACAGTAGCTAACGTTTTTCTCAATACATTGCAGTCAATGGGAAAAGATGAGTCACAGGGTTTACGTTTTTCTTGTGTATCTCATGTCTGTCTCTTTCTCACTCTCTACCTCCTCTGTAACCCCCCTCATTCTCTTCTCTCTCCCTCCCCCTTCTTTCACCCCCTCCACCTTCATTCCCCTCTTTCACCCTCTCCGGCTCTCTCTCCCCCCTCTTCCCCTCCCTTATTCTCCCCCTTCTCACTCTCTCTCCATCTGCCCCCGCCATTCTCTCTCCTTCTTTCCCTCCCTCCCTCCCTCCCTCCACATCCTCTCATCTCTCTCTCCCTCCTCTCTCCCTGTCCCTCTTTCACCCTCTCCCTCTCTCTCTCCTCCTCCCTCACTCTCTCCCTTCTCTCTCTGCCTACTCCCCGTCCATTCTCTCTCTCCTTCTTTCCCTGCCTCCCCCTCCTCTCATCTCTCTCTCTCACTCTCCCTCATCTCTCTCCCTCCTCTCTCCCACAGACAAGCCAACATACAGACAGGCAGACAGACAGGCAGACACAGAGAGACAGACAAACAGACACAGACAGACATATATGCAGACAATAATTGTTCATTGGATTAAGGTTAGGGTTATGTCTAGGGTTGAGGCTCTATCCCTAACCCTAGCTTCATGTCCACATTCCAGCTCAACCCTAAACCTAGCCTCAACCCTAACCCTAGCTTCTTATCAACTCCCGGCTCAACCCTAACCCTAACCCTAACCCTCGCTTCATCTCAACATCTTGGCTAAACCCTAACTTCTTGTCCACATCCCCCAGCTCAACCCTAACTCTAAGAGCTGAGCCAGATGTGGAGGGCTAGGGTTAGAATTACGGCTAGGTTTAGGGTTGAGCCGGGATGTGGACATGAAGCTAGGGTTAGGGTTAGGGATTAGGGTAGAGTTTAGAGTTGGTAAGCCCGCCTGCCTGCCTGCTTGCCTGTCTGTCTGTGAGTAGATATGTCACCTGTCTGTCTGTTTGTATGTCTGTCTGTCTGAGTTTTTCACCAGTTTACCCATTGCAGCTCTATCACCAACCTTTTTGCCTTGAATGCAATGTATTGACTTACAGTGCATTCGGAAAGTATTCAGACCCCTTCATTTTTTCCACATTTTGTTACGTTACAACCTTATTCTAAAATGGGTAATATATTTCTTTTTTTTTCATCAATGTACACATAATACCCCAAAATGACAAAGCAAAAACAGGTTTTTAGAAATATTTGCAAATGTACAGTACCGGTCAAAGATTTAGAACACATACTCATTCAAGGGTTTTTCTTTATTTTTACTATTTTCTACATTGTAGAATAATAGTGAAGACATCAAAACGATGAAATAACACATATAGTATGAAAATGTATGCACTCACTATGGTAGCCATGATGGTTAAGTGTGCCTTGAATTCTAAATAAATCACAGACAGTGTCACCAGCAAAGCACCCCCACACCATCACACCTCCTCCTCCATGCTTTACGGTGGGAAATACACATGCAGAGATCATCCGTTCAACCACACCGCGTCTCACAAAGCCACGGCGGTTGGAACCAAAAATCTCAAATTTGGACTCCAGACCAAAGGACACATTTCCACTGGTCTAATGTCCATTGCTCGTGTTTCTTGGCCCAAGCAAGTCTCTTCTTCTTACTGGTGTCCTTTAGTAGTGGATTCCTTGCAGCAATTCGACCACGAAGGCCTGATTCACACAGTCTCCTCTGAACAGTTGATGTTGAGATGTGTCTGTTACTTGAACTCTGTGAAGCATTTATTTGGGCTGCAATTTCTGAGGCTGGTAACTCTAATGAACTTATCCTCTACAGCAGATGTAACTCTGGGTCTTCCTTTCCTGTGGCGGTCCTCATGAGAGCCAGTTTCATCATAGTGCTTGATGGATTTTGCGACTGCACTTGAAGAAACTTTCTTTACATTTTCCGGGTTTGACTGACCTTCATGTCTTAAAGTAATGACAGACTGTTGTTTCTCTTTGCTTATTTGAGCTGTTCTTGCCATAATATGGACTTGGTCTTTTACCAAAAAGGGCTATCTTCTGTATACCACCCTTCCCTGGTCACAACACAACTGATTGGCTCAAACGTATTAAGAAGGGAAGAAATTTGACAAAATTAACTTTTAAGAAGGCATTAATTAATTGAAATGCATTCGAGGTGCTACCACAAGAAGCTGGTTGAGAGAATGCCAAGAGTGTGCAAAGCTGTCATCAAGGCAAATGGTGGCTATTTGAAGAATCTCAAATATAAAATATATTTTTTGGTTACTACATGATTCCATATATGTTATTTCGTAGTTTTTATGTCTTTACTATTATTCTACAATGTAGAAAATATTAAAAATAAAGAAAAACCCTTGAATTAGTAGGTGTTCTAAAACTTTTGACCGGTAGTGTATTCAAAATAAAACACTGAAATATCACATTTACATAAGTATTCAGACCCTTTACTCAGTATGATGCTACAAGCTTGGCACACCTGTATTTGGGGAGTTTCTCTCATTCTTCTCTGCAGATCCTCTCAAGCTCTGTCGGGTTGGATTGGGAGCGTCGCTGCACAGCTATTTTCAGGTCTCTCCAGAGATGTCCGATCGGGTTCAAGTCCGGGCTCTGGCTGGGCCACTCAAGGACATTCAGAGACTTGTCCCAAAGCCACTCCTGCGCTGTCTTGGCTGTGTGCTTAGGGTTGTTGTCCTGATGGAAGGTGAACCTTCACCCCAGACTTAGGTTCTGAGAGCTCTGGAGCAGGTTTTCATCAAGGATCTCTGTACTTTGCTCTGTTCATCTTTTTCTCGATCCTGACTGGTCTCCCAGTCCCTGCCGCTGAAAAACATCCCCACAGCATGATGCTGCCACCACCATGCTTCACCGTAGGGATGGTATTGCCCAGGTTATGAGCGGTGCCTGCTCTAGACGTGACGCTTGGCATTCAGGCCAAAGAGTTCAATCTTGGTTTCATCAGACCAGAGAATCTTGTTTCTCATGGTCTGAGAGTCCTTTAGGTGCCTTTTGGAAACTCCAAGCGGGCTGTGTTGGGCCTTTTACTGAGGACTGGCTTCCGTCTGGCCACTCTACCATAAAGGTCTGATTGGTGGAGTGCTGCAGAGATGGTTGTCCTTCTGGAAGGTTCTCCCATCTCCACAGAGGAACTCTGGAGCTCTGTCAGAGTGATCATCGGGTTCTTGGTCACCACCCGTCCAAGGCCCTTCTCCCCCGATTGCTCAGTTTGTCTGGGGCGGCCAGCTCTAGGAAGAGTCATGGTGGTTTCAAACTTCTTCCATTTAGGAATTTTTTTATTTTTTATTTCACCTTTATTTAACCAGGTAAACCAGTTGAGAACAAGTTCTCATTTACAACTGCGACCTGGCCAAGATAAAGCAAAGCAGTGCGATAAAAACAACAACACAGAGTTACATATGGGGTAAAACAAAACAAAGTCAAAAATACAACAGAAATACATATAATATACAGTGTGCAAATTTAGCAAGTTATGGAGGTAAGGCAATAAAATAGGCTATAGTGCAAAATAATTACAATTAGTATTAACACTGGAATGATAGATGTGCAAGAGATGATGTGCAAATAGAGATACTGGGGTACAAATGAGCAAAATAAATAACAATATAGGGATGAGGTAGTTGGGCGGGCTAATTTCAGATGGGCTGTGTACAGGTGCAGTGATCGGTAAGGTGCTCTGACAACTGATGCTTAAAGTTAGTGAGGGAGATAAGTGTCTCCAGCTTCAGAGATTTTTGCAATTTGTTCCAGTCATTGGCAGCAGAGAACTGGAAGGAATTGCGGCCAAAGGAGGTGTTGGCTTTGGGGATGACCAGTGAGATATACCCGCTGGAGCGCAGACTACGGGTGGGTGTTGCTATGGTGACCAATGAGCTAAGATAAGGCAGGGATTTGCCTAGCAGTGATTTATAGATGGCCTGGAGCCAGTGGGTTTGGCGACGAATATGTAGTGAGGACCAGCCAACAAGAGCGTACAGGTCACAGTGGTGGGTATTATATGGGGCTTTGGAGACAAAACGGATGGCACTGTGATAGACAACATCCAATTTGCTGAGTAGAGTGTTGGAGGCTATTTTGTAAATTACATCGCCGAAGTCAAGGATCGGTAGGATAGTCAGTTTTACGAGGGCATGTTTGGCAGCATGAGTGAAGGAGGCTTTGTTGCGAAATAGGAAACCGATTCTAGATTTAACTTTGGATTGGAGATTCTTAATGTGAGTCTGGAAGGAGAGTTTACAGTCTAACCAGACACCTAGATATTTGTAGTTGTCCACATACTCTAGGTCAGACCCGTCGAGAGTAGTGATTCTAGTCGGATGGGCGGGTGCAAGCAGCGTTCGGTTGAAGAGCATGCATTTAGTTTTACTAGTGTTTAAGAGCAGTTGGAGGCTACTGAAGGAGTGTTGTATGGAATTGAAGCTCGTTTGGAGGTTTGTTAACACAGTGTCCAATGAAGGGCCAGATGTATATAAAATGGTGTCGTCTGCGTAGAGGTGGATCTGAGAGTCACCAGCAGCAAGAGCGACGTCATTGATATACACAGAGAAAAGAGTCGGCCCAAGAATTGAACCCTGTGGCACCCCCATAGAGACTGCCATAGGTCCAGACAACAGGCCCTCCGATTTGACACATTGAACTCTATCTGAGAAGTAGTTGGTGAACCAGGCGAGGCAGTCATTTGAGAAACCAAGGCTATTTAGTCTGCCAATAAGAATGCGGTGGTTGACAGAGTCGAAAGCCTTGGCCAGGTCAATGAAAACGGCTGCACAGTACTGTCTATTATCGATCGTGGTTATAATATCGTTTAGGACCTTGAGCGTGGCTGAAGTGCACCCATGACCAGCTCGGAAACCGGATTGCATAGCGGAGAAGGTACGGTGGGATTCGAAATGGTCGGTGATCTGTTTGTTGACTTGGCTTTCAAAAACTTTTGAAAGGCAGGGCAGGATGGATATGGGTCTGTAACAGTTTGGATCTAGAGTGTCACCCCCCTTTGAAGAGGGGGATGACCGCGGCAGCTTTCCAATCTCTGGGGATCTCAGACGTTACGAAAGAGAGGTTGAACAGGCTAGTAATAGGGGTTGCGACAATTTCGGCGGCTAGTTTTAGAAAGAACGGGTCCAGATTGTCTAGCCCAGATGATTTGTAGGGGTCCAGATTTTGCAGCTCTTTTAGAACATCAGCTGTCTGGATTTGTGTGAAGGAGAAGCGGGGGGGGCATGGGCAAGTTGCAGCGGAGGGTGCAGAGCTGGTGGCCGGGGTAGTGGTAGCCAGGTGGAAAGCATGGCCAGCCGTAGCAAAATGCTTGTTGAAATTGATGGAGGTCACTGTGTTCTTGGGGACTTTCAATGCTGCAGACATTTTTTGGAACCCTTCCACAGATCTGTGCCTCGACACGATCCTGTCTTGGAGCTCTACTGAGAATTCCTTCGACCTCATGGCTTGGTTTTTGCTCTGACATGCACTGTCAACTGTGGAACCTTATATAGACAGGTGTGTGCATTTCCAAATCATGTCCAATCAATTGAATTTACCACAGGTGGACTCCAATCAAGTTGTAGAAACATCTCAAGGATGATCAATGGAAACAGAATGCACCTGAGCTCAATATCGAGTCTCATAGTAAAGGGTCTGATTACTTATGTAAATAAGGTATTTCTGTTTTTTATTTGTAATACATTAGCAAAAATCTATAAAAACCTGTTTTCCCTTTGTCATTATAGGGTATTGTGTGTAGATTGATGAGTTAAAAAAGTATTTAGAATAAGGCTGTAACGTAACAAAATGTGGAAAAAGTGAAAGTGTCTGAATGCACTGTATATGCCAACACCGTTGATGCATATCTATGCTTCAATATCCTCTGTGGAGGTGGGAAAGTGGAGAGAGAGAGGAGGGAGAGACAGGATATTGCACACACACAAACACAAACACAGACACACACACCTCACTGCCTAAAAGATTTGAGACAGGCAAAACACAGCGGTAGCAGAGAAGCGCCAGCCAAATTGAACCTACCCACCCATACCAATACTTTAATAAGTGTTTGATTTTACTGGCCTGCCAAAATCTGAAAGATAATAATCAACTCAGGCAGAAGCGATGAAGGGAGGAGACGTGTTTGAAAAAGGATGATGTGATTGATTTGAGTTTAACGTCTGGAGTACACCACACACACTCACACACTCAGACACAAACACACACACACATACACACACACAGACACATACACTCTGTCACACACATGCAAACACACACATAAACATACACACTCACACACATTGGCTGGCCCTGTGACGCGGTGCAGTCATTGGGGAGGAAATGACCTGTGTGTCCAATGCATGAAGAAGAGAGAGTGATGTCAGGCCAAATTGCTGGGTTGGCTTGTGGTGTTTGGGTGTTGGGCTGATGGGTTGGGTTGTGGTGTTGGGGTGTTGGGGCCCCTGGGGCAAAATGAGTTTGACACCCCAGCTCTAGGGTGAGGTGTGATTGTGAGAGGAGGGATGAACAGAACGTGAGAGACAAAAAGAAGGGAAAGAGAGAAAGAGTAAGATGGGGGGATATGTGATAGACAAGAGTGAGTGGAGAATGAGAAAATGAGAGAGACAGGGAGAGAGGGATAGAGGGAGAGAGGGGTAGAGGGAGAGGGGTAGAGGGAGAGAGGGGTAGAGGGAGAGAGGGGTAGAGAGAGAGAGGGGTAGGGGGTTGAGGGAGAGAGGGGTAGAGGGAGAGAGGGGGTAGAGGGAGAGGGGTAGAGGGAGAGAGGGGTAGAGGGAGAAGGGTAGAGGGAGAGAGGGGTAGAGGGAGAGAGGGGTAGAGGGAAAGAGGGGTAGAGGGAGAGAGGGGTAGAGGGAGAGAGGGGTAGAGAGAGAGAGGGGTAGAGGGGTAGAGGGAGAGAGGGGTAGAGAGAGAGGGGGTAGAGGGGTAGAGGGAGAGAGGGGTAGAGAGAGAGAGGGGGTAGAGGGGTAGAGCGAGAGAGGGGTAGAGAGAGAGGGGGGTAGAGGGGTAGAGGGAGAGAGTTGGGGGAGAGAGAGGTAGAGGGAGAGCGGGAGAGAGGGGTAGAGGGAGAGAGGGGTAGAGGGAGAGAGGGGTACAGGGAGAGAGGGGTAGAGGGAGAGAGGGGTAGAGGGAGAGAGGGGTAGAGAGAGAGAGGGGTAGAGGGAGAGAGGGGTAGAGGGAGAGAGGGGTAGAGAGAGAGAGAGGGGTAGAGGGAGAGAGGGGTAGAGGGGTAGAGGGGTAGAGGGATGGCGGGAGAGAGGGGTAGAGGGAGAGAGGGGTAGAGGGGTAGAGGGAGAGGCACAGAAAAAATAGGGAAAGATGGAGAGAAAGAAAGAGAGAAGGCTTTGTAACGCGAGCTGTAACCCTCTCTCTTTCTCTATCTCCATCTTTCTCTCCCTCCATTCCTACCTTGCTCCATGTGTCTCAGGAGGGAGACAGCGAGAGCCTGAAAGATTTACAGAGACAGGCTTTTATGTAGTTAAGGCCTCTAACACACAGACACACATACAGTATACATGCACGCCCACATGCACACAAACGCACGCACACACATTCCCTGGATGCTCTACCACTACGCCTATGGCATACACACTGCATACACACTTGAAGTGGCACAAAGATACATACAAACTACATGCACACACAGGCATACAAATAAATGAAGTAGAAATCAACACATTCACATCGAACGCACACACACACACACACACACACTGATACCAAAATCACACGAGTCATTCAACTGTGCACAAATCTTGAGTTGAGGAGGTTGGTTTTAGAGATGTAAAATATGTATGAGAGACAACTCTGCAGGAGGGGGGAGAGGAGATGCAAATAGAGAGGGGTGGGGAGGGAGGGAAGGAGGGAGTGAAGGAGGGAAGGGGAGGGGGATTTAAAAAATCCTTGACTATGTACAGACTCAGTGAGCATAGCCTTGCTATTGAGAAAGGCCGCCGTAGGCAGACCTGGCTCTCAAGAGAAGACAGGCTAAGTGCCCACTGCCCACAAAATGAGGTGGAAACTGAACTTCCTAACCTACTGCCAAATGTATGACCATATTAGAGACACATACTTCCCTCAGATTACACAGAACCACAAAGAATTCGAAAACAAATCCAATTTTGATAAACTCCAATATCTATTGGGTGAAATACTAGTGTGCAATGACAGCGGCAAGATGTGTGACCTGTTGCCACAAGATAAGGGCAACCAGTGAAGAACAACCACCATTGTATGAATGAATGAATGACATTTTATTTTCGTGTCGTTTCGCCAACTGGCAACCCATCCCTTATGGGATTAATTGACACATAAACAAACATTATAATAATTCACTGTGGTAATTGTAAATACAACCTATATTTATGTTTATTTATTTTCCATTTTGTACTTTAACTATTTGCACATCATTATAACACTGTATATAGACATAATATGACATTTGAAATGTCTTTATTATTTTGGAACTTTTGTGAGTGTTATGTTTACTGTTAATTTTTTATTGTTTATTTCACTTTTGTTTAATATCTATTTCACTTGCTTTGGCAATGTAAACATATGTTTCCCATGCCAATAAAGCCCTTAAATTGAAATTGAATTGAATTGAGAGAGAGAGAGAGAGAGAGAGAGAGAGAGAGAGAGAGAGAGAGAGAGAGAGAGAGAGAGAGAGAGAGAGAGAGAGAGAGAGAGAACATTAAAGAGGGAGAGTAGATCACATTGACTGCACTCAATAAAATGAGTAGAGCCGCTTGGTATGGCATACACAACCACACTAAACAAAGTGAGGAGACTCAGACTGGGGGAATGACTTGGGTCCTCCTAGGGGAGGAAGCAGTAGTTAGGAACTTAGAGAGTCTACTTACTCCTGTAGTGATGGTGTGTGTGTGTGTGTGTGTGTGTGTGTGTGTGTGTGTGTGTGTGTGTGTGTGTGTGTGTGTGTGTGCGTGTGTGCATGCGTGTGTGTGAGGAAGCATTCATTACATATTCACCAATTGTATCACTATTATAACAGTATTAGCCATTTGTAGCCTTATCTAACCCTTGTGACTAAGAATTCAGGTTCTATGACCCAGTAGGCTACTGTGACCCTTCAGAAAAGTTGTGCTTCGCTATAAAGGTGGGGTTAAACACCCTGTTGTTTCATACTGCCTCCTCAGTACACCCTGGAGACAACTGGTACAGTAGGTGCCTCATCAGCCCTCGCAACACACACACTTTCCCCAGTGTCTCCCTAACGCACACACACACACACCCGTTCCCCACTGTCTCCCTAACGACAGAGGGAGAACATCTGCATGTCTGAAGAGGCCTAATTAAGAGGGTTTGTGAAACCATTAGAGGAAGGAAGAGATGGTGTGTGTGTTTGTGTGCGTGTGATGTAATCTGTCGAGACAGGGTCTTGGTCTACATACAAGCTATATATTGGACAGATTACATACATTAAATTTTTACATTTTAGTCATTTAGCAGACGCTCTTATCCAGAGCAACTTACATGAGCAATTAGGGTTAAGTGCCTTGCTTAAGGGCACATCGACAGATTTTTCACCTAGTCAGCTCAGGGATTAGAACCAGCGACCTTTCGGTTACTGGCACAACACTCTTACCCACTAAGCTACCTGCCGCCCCACACATGCTCTGTGTAGACCAGGGGGAGTCAAACTCATTTTGCCCCGGTGGTGCATTCGGTCTTCAACGAGCTCCGGAGAATTGGTTATATTTCCTTGCCGTTACAATCTGCTAAAAATTGTCCCCTATCCATCGTTTCTGGAATTCTCGATGCTAGTGATTATTAGCGAGCTGGACAGTCAAGAAACTATATGAATGTAGGTCCATTATCATTTCTACACAGTTTCGATTTGGCTTTAGTCATTTTAAAGTATATTGAGTTCGTTTCACCCCCTCTTTTTTGTTTTACTCAAACCACACCTGCGGGCCGGATTGGACCCTGTATGTTTGACACCCCTGGTCTAGACTATGGGAACAGGGGTTGGGTAAAGTAAAGTAGGAGTGCTGATCTAGGATCAGGTCCCCCTGTCCATATAATCTTATTCATTATTATCTAAAAGGCTGAAGTGATCCTTGAACAGCACTTTTACTCTGAGACATGTTGTGAATATGGCAATAGTCTTACAGTATTTACACATTAAATGTAGTAGGCCGACAAACAATCTAGCCCTGTTTCATTCATGTAGCTACAACCTAAGGTGTTCAATACAGGTATAAAAAAATAAGAAGCGAGAGGATACATTAGATCATCAATCACACAGGCAACATTATTGTCCCCAGAACAATTAACTAGAATCTGATTCAAGTTAATCAGTCTGCATTGAAGAGGGAACAGGGGACAGAGAGAGGAGGGGAGAGAGAGCGGGACGGACAGAGAGCGGGACGGAGAGAGAGAGAGAGAGAGAGAGAGAGAGAGAGAGAGAGAGAGAGAGAGAGAGAGAGAGAGAGAGCTAAGGCGTTCTCTAGGGCAAGGAAGAGAGAGAGAGAGAGAGAGAGAGAGAGAGAGAGAGAGAGAGAGAGAGAGAGAGAGAGAGAGATACAGTGGGGGAAAAAAGTATTTAGTCAGCCACCAATTGTGCAAGTTCTCCCACTTAAAAAGATGAGAGAGGCCTGTAATTTTCATCATAGGTACACGTCAACTATGACAGACAAAATTAGAAAAAAAAATCCAGAAAATCACATTGTAGGATTTTTAATGAATTTATTTGCAAATTATGGTGGAAAATAAGTATTTGGTCAATAACAAAAGTTTCTCAATACTTTGTTATATACCCTTTGTTGGCAATGACACAGGTCAAACGTTTTCTGTAAGTCTTCACAAGGTTTTCACACACTGTTGCTGGTATTTTGGCCCATTCCTCCATGCAGATCTCCTCTAGAGCAGTGATGTTTTGGGGCTGTCGCTGGGCAACACAGACTTTCAACTCCCTCCAAAGATTTTCTATGGGGTTGAGATCTGGAGACTGGCTAGGCCACTCCAGGACCTTGAAATGCTTCTTACGAAGCCACTCCTTCATTGCCCGGGCGGTGTGTTTGGGATCATTGTCATGCTGAAAGACCCAGCCATGTTTCATCTTCAATGCCCTTGCTGATGGAAGGAGGTTTTCACTCAAAATCTCACGATACATGGCCCCATTCATTCTTTCCTTTACACGGATCAGTCGTCCTGGTCCCTTTGCAGAAAAACAGCCCCAAAGCATGATGTTTCCACCCCCATGCTTCACAGTAGGTATGGTGTTCTTTGGATGCAACTCAGCATTCTTTGTCCTCCAAACACGACGAGTTTAGTTTTGACCCAAAAGTTCTATTTTGGTTTCATCTGACCATATGACATTCTCCCAATCCTCTTCTGGATCATCCAAATGCACTCTAGCAAACTTCAGACGGGCCTGGACATGTACTGGCTTAAGCAGGGGGACACGTCTGGCACTGCAGGATTTGAGTCCCTGGCGGCGTAGTGTGTTACTGATGGTAGGCTTTGTTACTTTGGTCCCAGCTCTCTGCATGTCATTCACTAGGTCCCCCCGTGTGGTTCTGGGATTTTTGCTCACCGTTCTTGTGATCATTTTGACCCCACGGGGTGAGATCTTGCGTGGAGCCCCAGATCGAGGGAGATTATCAGTGGTCTTGTATGTCTTCCATTTCCTAATAATTGCTCCCACAGTTGATTTCTTCAAACCAAGCTGCTTACCTATTGCAGATTCAGTCTTCCCAGCCTGGTGCAGGTCTACAATTTTGTTTCTGGTGTCCTTTGACAGCTCTTTGGTCTTGGCCATAGTGGAGTTTGGAGTGTGACTGTTTGAGGTTGTGGACAGGTGTCTTTTATACTGATAACAAGTTCAAACAGGTGCCATTAATACAGGTAACGAGTGGAGGACAGAGGAGCCTCTTAAAGAAGAAGTTACAGGTCTGTGAGAGCCAGAAATCTTGCTTGTTTGTAGGTGACCAAATACTTATTTTCCACCATAATTTGCAAATAAATTCATTAAAAATCCTACAATGTGATTTTCTGGATTTTTCTTTCTCAATTTGTCTGTCATAGTTGACATGTACCTATGATGAAAATTACAGGCCTATCTCATCTTTTTAAGTGGGAGAACTTGCACAATTGGTGGCTGACTAAATACTTTTTTCCCCCACTGTAAAGGAGGTCTGTAGAGCTAAGGTGACATGGCTAACCCAGTAAAGAGTGTGTATACATTCACAGAGGGGGGATTTGGCCGACACACGTCCTATTACAACCACAGACACCATGCAGTCTGATATCAGATCACACAGCACAGACCAAACCCTATTATAACCACAGACACCATGCAGTCTGATATCAGATCACACAACACAGACCAAACCCTATTACAACCACAGACACCATGCAGTCTGATATCAGATCACACAGCACAGACCAAACCCTATTATAACCACAGACACCATGCAGTCTGATATCAGATCACACAACACAGACCAAACCCTATTACAACCACAGACACCATGCAGTCTGATATCAGATCACACAGCACAGGCCAAACCCTTTTACGAACACAGTCACCATGCAGTCTGATGTACAGGTCTCCACCTCTAGCTTTTTACTTCTTATTTTATCTCTCTCTCTCCCTCATTCTGTTTTTATTCTCTCTCCCATCCTGTATTTTATCTCTCCTTTGCTTTTTCTCTCCATCTCATTCTCCTTTCACCCCCCCGTATCTATCTTTCTGTAGCTCCACCCTCTTTCTCCCTCTCTCTTTCTCTTTTTCTCCCTCTCTCTCTCTCTCTCTCTCTCTCTCCGTCTCTATCTCCAGTGAAACTTAGAGCCTGAAGGCTGTCACAATCTGGAGGAGATCTGTCAAACATGGCATCATACGTGAGGGGTCGAGCCAGGCTGGGTCACCATGGTCAATGTCACTGCACTGCTGCTGTGTGTGTGTGTGTGTGTGTGTGTGTGTGTGTTTTGCGTGCATGCATGCGTGTGTGTGAGGAAGCATTCATTACATATTCACCAATTGTATCACTATTATAACAGTATTAGCCATTTGTAGCCTTATCTAACCCTTGTGACTAAGAATTCAGGTTCTATGACCCAGTAGGCTACTGTGACCCTTCAGAAAAGTTTGCCAGCAAATGTGCTTCTCTATAAAGGTGGGGTTAAACACCCTGTTGTTTCATACTGCCTCCTCAGTACACCCTGGAGACAACTGGTACAGTAGGTGCCTCGTCAGCCCTCGCAACACACACACACACACACACACGTTCCCCACTGTCTCCCTAACGACAGAGGGAGAACATCTGCATGTGTGAAGAGGCCTAATTAAGAGGGTTTGTGAAACCATTAGAGGAAGGAAGAGATGATGTGTGTGTGTGTGTGTGTGTGTGTGTGTGTGTGTGTGTGTGTGTGTGTGTGTGTGTGTGTGCGTGTGTGTGTATGATGTAATCTGTCGAGACAGGGTCTTGGTCTACATACAAGATATATATTGGACAGTTTACATACATGCTCTGTGTAGACCAGGGGGAGTCAAACTCATTTTGCCCCGGTGGTGCATTCGGTCTTCAACGAGCTCCGGAGAATTGGTTATATTTCCTTGCCGTTACAATCTGCTAAAAATTGTCCCCTATCCATCGTTTCTGGAATTCTCGATGCTAGTGATTATTAGCGAGCTGGACAGTCAAGAAACTATATGAATGTAGGTCCATTATCATTTCTACACAGTTTCGATTTGGCTTTAGTCATTTTAAAGTATATTGAGTTCGTTTCACCCCCTCTTTTTTGTTTTACTCAAACCACACCTGCGGGCCGGATTGGACCCTGTATGTTTGACACCCCTGGTCTAGACTATGGGAACAGGGGTTGGGTAAAGTAAAGTAGGAGTGCTGATCTAGGATCAGGTCCCCCCTGTCCATATAATCTTATTCATTATTATCTAAAAGGCTGAAGTGATCCTTGAACAGCACTTTTACTCTGAGACATGTTGTGAATATGGCAATAGTCTTACAGTATTTACACATTAAATGTAGTAGGCCGACAAACAATCTAGCCCTGTTTCATTCATGTAGCTACAACCTAAGGTGTTCAATACAGGTATAAAAAAATAAGAAGCGAGAGGATACATTAGATCATCAATCACACAGGCAACATTATTGTCCCCAGAACAATTAACTAGAATCTGATTCAAGTTAATCAGTCTGCATTGAAGAGGGAACAGGGGACAGAGAGAGGAGGGGAGAGAGAGCGGGACGGACAGAGAGCGGGACGGAGAGAGAGAGAGAGAGAGAGAGAGAGAGAGAGAGAGAGAGAGAGAGAGAGAGAGAGAGAGAGAGAGAGAGAGAGGAGGTCTGTAGAGCTAAGGTGACATGGCTAACCCAGTAAAGAGTGTGTATATATTCACAGAGGGGGGATTTGGCCGACACACGTCCTATTACAACCACAGACACCATGCAGTCTGATATCAGATCACACAGCACAGACCAAACCCTATTATAACCACAGTCTCCATGTCTCCACCTCTAGCTTTTTACTTCTTCATTTATCTCCCTCTCTCTCTCATTCTGTTTTTATTCTCTCTCCCATCCTGTATTTTATCTCTCCTTTGCTTTTTCTCTCCATCTCATTCTCCTTTCACCCCCCCGTATCTATCTTTCTGTAGCTCCACCCTCTTTCTCTCTTTCTCTTTTTCTCCCTCTCTCTCTCTCTCTCTCTCTCTCTCTCTCTCTCTCTTTCTCCGTCTCTATCTCCAGTGAAACTTAGAGCCTGAAGGCTGTCACAATCTGGAGGTGATCTGTCAAACATGGCATCATACGTGAGGGGTCGAGCCAGGCTGGGTCACCATGGTCAATGTCACTGCACTGCTGCTGTGTGTGTGTGTGTGTGTGTGTATGTGTGTTTTGCGTGCATGCATGCGTGTGTGTGAGGAAGCATTCATTACATATTCACCAATTGTATCACTATTATAACAGTATTAGCCATTTGTAGCCTTATCTAACCCTTGTGACTAAGAATTCAGGTTCTATGACCCAGTAGGCTACTGTGACCCTTCAGAAAAGTTTGCCAGCAAATGTGCTTCTCTATAAAGGTGGGGTTAAACACCCTGTTGTTTCATACTGCCTCCTCAGTACACCCTGGAGACAACTGGTACAGTAGGTGCCTCATCAGCCCTCGCAACACACACACACACACACACACACACGTTCCCCACTGTCTCCCTAACGACAGAGGGAGAACATCTGCATGTGTGAAGAGGCCTAATTAAGAGGGTTTGTGAAACCATTAGAGGAAGGAAGAGATGATGTGTGTGTGTGTGTGTGTGTGTGTGTGTGTGTGTGTGTGTGTGTGTGTGTGTGTGTGTGTGTGTGTGTGTGTGTGTGTGTGTGTGTGTGTGTGTGTGTGTGTGTGTGTGTGTGTGTGTGTGTGTGTGTGTGTGTGTGTGCGTGTGTGTGTATGATGTAATCTGTCGAGACAGGGTCTTGGTCTACATACAAGCTATATATTGGACAGTTTACATACATGCTCTGTGTAGACCAGGGGGAGTCAAACTCATTTTTCCCCGGTGGTGCATTCGGTCTTCAACGAGCTCCGGAGAATTGGTTATATTTCCTTGCCGTTACAATCTGCTAAAAATTGTCACCTATCCATCGTTTCTGGAATTCTCGATGCTAGTGATTATTAGCGAGCTGGACAGTCAAGAAACTATATGAATGTAGGTCCATTATCATTTCTACACAGTTTCGATTTGGCTTTAGTCATTTTAAAGTATATTGAGTTCGTTTCACCCCCTCTTTTTTGTTTTACTCAAACCACACCTGCGGGCCGGATTGGACCCTGTATGTTTGACACCCCTGGTCTAGACTATGGGAACAGGGGTTGGGTAAAGTAAAGTAGGAGTGCTGATCTAGGATCAGGTCCCCCCTGTCCATATAATCTTATTCATTATTATCTAAAAGGCTGAAGTGATCCTTGAACAGCACTTTTACTCTGAGACATGTTGTGAATATGGCAATAGTCTTACAGTATTTACACATTAAATGTAGTAGGCCGACAAACAATCTAGCCCTGTTTCATTCATGTAGCTACAACCTAAGGTGTTCAATACAGGTATAAAAAAATAAGAAGCGAGAGGATACATTAGATCATCAATCACACAGGCAACATTATTGTCCCCAGAACAATTAACTAGAATCTGATTCAAGTTAATCAGTCTGCATTGAAGAGGGAACAGGGGACAGAGAGAGGAGGGGAGAGAGAGCGGGACGGACAGAGAGCGGGACAGAGAGAGAGAGAGAGAGAATTCACAAAATGGGACAAACACCAAATTGAGACTCTGCATGCAGAATTCTGCAAAAACATCCTCCGTGTACAACGTAAAACACCAAATAATGCATGCAGAGCAGAATTAGGCCAATACCCGCTAATTATCAAAATCCAGAAAAGAGCCGTTAAATTCTATAACCACTTAAAAGGAAGCGATTCCCAAACCTTCCATAACAAAGCCATCACCTACAGAGAGATGAACTTGGAGAAGAGTCCCCTAAGTAAGCTTGTCCTGGGCCTCTGTTCACAAACACAAACAGACCCCACACAGCCCCAGGACAACAACAACAACAACAACACAATTAGACCCAACCAAATCATGAGAAAACAAAAAGAGAATTACTTGACACATTGGAAAGAACAAACAAAAAAACAGAGCAAACTAGAATGCAATTTGGCCCTAAACAGAGAGTACACAGTGGCAGAATACCTGACCACTGTGACTGACCCAAACTTAAGGAAAGCTTTGACTATGTACAGACTCAGTGAGCATAGCCTTGCTATTGAGAAAGGCCGCCGTAGGCAGACCTGGCTCTCAAGAGAAGACAGGCTATGTGCACACTGCCCACAAAATGAGGTGGAAACTGAGCTGCACTTCCTAACCTCCTGCCAAATGTATGACCATATTAGAGACACATATTTCCCTCAGATTACAGCGATCCACAAAGAATTCGAAAACAAACCCAATTTTGATAAACTCCCTTATCTACTGGGTGAAAAACCACAGTGTGCCATCACAGCTGCAATATTTGTGACCTGTTGCCACAAGAAAAGGGCAACCAGTGAAGAACAAACACCATTGTAAATACAACCCATATTTATGTTTATGTTTATTTATGTTTATGTTTATTTAACTATTTGCACATTGTTACAACACTGTATATATACATAATATGACATTTGAAATGTCTTTATTCTTTTGAAACTTCTGAGTGTAATGTTTACTGTTAATATTTATTGTTTATTTCACTTTTGTTTACTATCTACTTCACTTGCTTTGGTAATGTTAACACACGTTTCCCATGCCAATAAAGCCCTTAAATTGAAATTGAATTGAATTGAGAGAGAGAGAGAGAGAGAGAGAGAGAGAGAGAGAGAGAGAGAGAGAGAGAGAGAGAGAGAGAGAAAGGAGGTCTGTAGAGCTAAGGTGACATGGCTAATCCAGTAAAGAGTGTGCATATATTCACAGAGGGGGGATTTGGCCGACACACGTCCTATTACAACCACAGACACCATGCAGTCTGATATCAGATCACACAGCACAGACCAAACCCTATTATAACCACAGACACCATGCAGTCTGATATCAGATCACACAGCACAGACCAAACCCTATTATAACCACAGTCTCCATGTCTCCACCTCTAGCTTTTTACTTCTTCATTTATCTCCCTCTCTCTCTCTCTCTCTCTCTCTCTCTCTCTCCTTCCCTCTCTCTCTCGCCGTATCCATCTCCAGTGAAACGTAGAGCCTGAAGGCTGTCACCATCCGGAGGAGATCCGTCAAACATGGCATCACACGTGAGGGGTCGAGCCAGGCTGGGTCACCATGGTCAATGTCACTGCACTGCTGCTGTGTGTGTGTGTGTGTGTGTGTGTGTGTGTGTGTGTGTGTGTGTGTGTGTGTGAGCGTAAATTACACACCTCCTCCTCTGTGGACCTACTATGCTCTCTTACAGTGTATCCCCTAGAGCCTTGTTTAAGGCGGGGTGCCACGTCCCCCAAGGCAACCTTCAGGGCTGACATTTTCCATGGAAAGACTTGCTGCCATATAGTTTAGACATGGGGGAAGCAGTAACTATGTGAAGGTTGACCAGGTAGGGTTTATCGTGGACTAGAGCACATGCCAGAGCAGTAAAAGAAAGGTAATAGAAAAGTAATACTGTCATAGAGAAAAGTAATACTGTCATAGAGAAAAGTAATACTGTCATAGAGGAAAGTCATACTGTCATAGAGAAAAGTAATATTACTTCTTGTCACTTCAGATTTTCAGCTATTCTACTGAGAATATTGCTAGCAAGGACATGATCCAAAAAAGATTGCATTGGCTGGCTTACACTCACATACAACCTCTCTGGCAGAGAGGAGCAGGGTCGACACAAATCAAATCAAAATCTATTTGCCACATGCGCCGAATACAACAGGTGTAGACATTACCGTGAAATGCTTACTTACAGCCCTTAACCAACAATGCATTTATTTCTTAATAAAAAAGTTAAATAAAACAACAACAACAAAAAAGTGTTGAGAAAAAAAGAGCAGAAGTAAAATAAAATAACTGTAGGGAGGCTATATAGAGGGGGGTACCGGTGCAGAGTCAATGTGCGGGGGCACCGGCTAGTTGAGGTAGTTGAGGTAATATGTACATGTGGGTAGAGTTAAAGTGACTCTGCATAAATAATTAACAGAGTAGCAGCAGCGTAAAAAGATGGGGTGGTGATGCAAATAGTCTGGGTAGCCATGATTAGATGTTCAGGAGTCTTATGGCTTGGGAGTAGAAGCTGTTGAGAAGCCTTTTGGACCTAGACTTGGCGCTCCGGTACCGCTTGCTATGCGGTAGCAGAGAGAACAGTCTATGACTAGGTTGGCTGGAGTCTTTGACAATTTTGAGGGCCTTCCTCTGACACCGCCTGGTATAGAGGTCCTGGATGGCAGGAAGCTTGGCCCCAGTGATGTACTGGGCCGTACGCACTACCCACTGTAGTGCCTTGCGGTCGGAGGCCGAGCAGTTGCCATACCAGGCGGTGATGCAACCAGTCAGGATGCTCTCGATGGTGTAGCTGTATAACTTTTTGAGGATCTGAGGACCCATGCCAAATCTTTTCAGTCTCCTGAGGGGGAATAGGCTTTGTCGAGCCCTCTTGCTGGAATGAGGGGGTACAATTCTGCATTTGACAGAACCCATTCCTCTGAAAACAAAAGCAGAGACACATTGCCACCCCTGCAGACACACACACACACACACATTCACAGTCACAGTCACACTGACACCCACACACAAAGTAAACCATGCTGGGCAGCACTCCTCTGAAATGTTGTGGCCCTCCAGGAGGCTGTTCTGTGCTTTATGTGTGTGTGTGTGTGTGTGTGTGTGCGTGTGCGTGTGCGTGTGTGCGTGTGTGTGTGCGTGATTGCTTGTGTGTGTGTGTGCTTGTTTGCATCTGTATCTGCATCTGCAGGGGTCATAACCGAATCTGTGAAGTCCCACTCTCACATCTGAAGAGCAAAAGGGGGCAATGAAAATGAGAATGAAGGAAAAATAAGAAAAAAGAAGTAGGGTGAATAGGAATTGACAGTCCCAGTCGTCAGAAAAGACAGAGGAGCCCTTATGACAGTTACCCGCCTGGAACAGCACAGTCAAGGTTTGGTCTCCTTAAAGTTGATGGCAGCTCAGATGCCACTAGTTTTAGTGTTACAAAGCACTTATATTTGAACAGTGCAGGATAAATGTTGAGATTCAATGTCTGTCAATGTCTGTTAGTTGACCACCTCCATACCTTCTCTCTTTTGTCAAAGAACCACCAGAGTAATCAACTACTCTCACAGTCTCACGTCAGAATTAGACGTTCATCCATGTTTCTCAAACGACAAATTTCGAAGTGTTTAAGCTTAAGTTTAGGCATTAACTCCGAAATCTTAAGGTTAGGCATTAACTCTGAATGGTTAAGGAAAGGGTAAAGGTTTGAGATAGGCTTAAAATCAAAATCTCAAAAACAACTTTCTATCGCTGGATTCAAACCTGCAACCTTAGGAATCAGAGGCAGATGCTAACACCTATCCGCTAACCCCGTCCACAACACCCTAGCAAACAAAACCTACTTCAAGGTAACAGCGCTCGGGTGACCTGACTGAGAATAACGGCAAACAGCATTTCTTCACCCCTCCTCTTTATCTATTCATCGAATATCCCTATCCTCTCTCTTTCCCAATGTGGAACATAGAGCAGGAACAATCAAGGATCGTCCTCCTCCCCCATCGTTCATCCTCCTCCATCCCTCCTTTCTCCTCTCTTCCTCCTGTCTTCTCTTCCCCAACCTGCAGGCCAGAGCCTTTCCAACCTGAAGGGCCGAGCAGAGCTCCCTAACCTCCTCTGTTCCCCTCTGGAGAAGACCAAACACACAGTCTGTTTCATGCTCCCGGCACACCATCACGGTTTAATGCTTCAACAGACTGACTACCGACATCAGCATTATAACAACTCCTGAACGTACACCACACAGTATAAACACACACCAATTCACAGCAGCACACTGACTTTCAACTGCTGAGGATTAATGATGAGACACACTCACACATGCGCACACACACACACACACACACACACACACACACACACACACACACACACAGTCTTGTTTAACTAACCTTGTGGGGACTCACAATACCACCTAACCCTAAACCTAACCCTAACCGTTACCCTAACCTTAACCTTAACCTTAACCCTAACCCCAAAACCTAACCTAAACCCTAACCCTAACCCTAACTCCAAAGCCTAACCCTTTAACCCCTAACCCTAATTCTAACACTAACACAAATTCTAACCTTAACCATAAACCCCCTACAAATAGCCTTTTTCCTTTTGGGGACTGACTAAATGTCCCCAGTTGGTTAAATGTTTGTTCATTTAATATTATTGTGGGGACTTCTGATCCAACACACACACTCACACTCACTCACACAAAAACAAACACACACACTCCTACACCCACCCACGCTCACACACATCAATGCACAACTCACAGACTGCTAAATAATTTATTGCTATTCAGACAGTGAGTCAGACAGAGACACTAGGGCGATTCCACTCCAGCTGTTTCTCAGATTTAGGTGGCAATTCTCACTTAGGAACTTCATTGGGAGGAAGGATGTTTAACATGCTTTTTACATTTGCATCACAAACAATTTTGGGGAAATCATGAAGAAAGTGGTCATTTTAGGCCCTTTTTATAACGATACATGCCTATTGTAAGACCCTATGATCTGTGAACCATACATGATACAGACAACATCTTGGTGTCATTATACTCCTTATAGTGTGCTCTAAAATATGGAGTATGTCTAGATTCTGAAATAAAAAATGTCACATTCACTTATTCAACATTAAAGATATTAAAGCTGCAATATGTAACTTTTTGGGCGACCCGACCAAATTCACATTGAAATGTGTGTTACAGATCTGTTTTTCTCATTGAAAGCAAGTCTAAGAAGCGATAGATCTGTTCTATGTGTGATATTTTTATGCGTCCTGTTCTTAAGTTTAGTTTTTAAGTTTAGTTACTTTTGGTTTTGTACACCAGCTTCAAACAGCTGAAAATACAATATTTTTGGTTATGGAAAATATATTTCACAGCGGTTTAGATGGCACAATGATTATCTACACTACACTTGCTTGTTTTGTCACATAAACTGAAATTAGGTGAACTATTAGAATTTTAGCAACCAGTAAATGGCGGAGCGATTTCTGCATAGTGTATCTTTAATAATATTCATAGCTCAAAACTACCCTTTTTGATTTTGTTTATTTTAAGACATATTGTTTGGAACAATATACTCTACAAGTACATCACATTTCCAGAGTGGGCTCTCTGCTAGTTCTGAAGGTATGATACATTTTATGAGCGCCACCAATACAGTGAACAGGAAATGTATTCTAAGGGAACTCTCTCTGCTGGTGATTTGCTGACTGTGCAATCCTAAAGGAGGGCTATGATGACCTATGATGTCAAATTCTACGTATAAAATGGGTCATATCATTAAAAGTACCAGAGAGCTCACTCTGGAAATGTGATATTAATATGCAGTTGGTCCCTCCTTTGCTGATATAACAGCCTCCACTCTTCTGGGAAGGCTTTCAACCAGATGTTGGAACATTGCTGCAGGGACTTGCTTCCATTCAGCCAAAAGAGCATAAGTGAGGTTGGGCAATGCTGTTGGGTGATTAGGCCTGGCTCGCAGTCAGCGTTCCAATTCATCCCAAAGATGTTCGATGGAGTTGAGGTCAGGGCTCTTTACAGGCCAGTCAAGTTCTTCCACACCGATCTCAACAAACCATTTCTGTATGGACCTTGCTTTGTGCACGGAGGCATTGTCATGCTGTAACAGGAAAGGGCCTTCCCCAAACTGTTGCCACAAAGTTAGAAGCACAGAATCATCTAGAATGTCATTGTGTGCTGTAGCGTTAAGATTTCCCTTCACTGGTACCAAGGGGCCTAGCCCGAACCATGAAAAACAGCCCCAGACCATTATTCCTCCTCCACCAAACTTTACAGTTGGCACTAGGCATTCGGGCTGGTAGCATTCTCCTGGCATCTGCCAAACCCAGATTCGTCCGTCGGACTGCCAGATTGTGAAGTGTGATTCATCACTCTAGAGAACGTGTTTCCACTGCTCCAGAGTCCAACGGCGGAGAGTTTTACACCACTCCAGCCAACGCTTGGCAAAGGGCATGGTGATCTTAGGCTTCTGTACGGGTGCTCCACTTAACAATAACAGCACTTACAGTTGATCGGGGCAGCTCTAGCAGGGCAGAAATGTTCTGAACTGACTTGTTGCAAAGATGGCATCCTATGACGGTGCCACGTTGAAAGTCACTGAGCTCTTTAGTAAGGCCATTCTACTGCCAATGTTTGTCTATGGAGATTGCATGGCTGTGTACTCCATTTTATACACCTGTCAGCAATGGGTTTGGCTGAAATAGCCGAATCCACTAATTTGAAGGGGTGTCAACATACTTTTGTATATATAGTGTATATGTCTAAAAATAAGCAAAATCAAAAAGGGTAGTTTTGAGATATTCATATTCATATTTTTTATGTTGAATAAATGAATGTGATATTTTTTATGCATATTTTAGAGCACACTATAAGGAGTAGAATGACACCTAGATGTTGTCCGTATCATGTATGGTTCACAGATCATAGTGTTACAGGAGGCAAGTACTGTTCTAAAAATTGCCTAAAATGGCCACTTTCATCACGATTTTCAAAGAAAAATGTTTGTGATACAAATGTAAAAAGCATGTGAAACATCCTTCCTCTCAAATTAAGTTTCTATGTGAGACTTGCCAGAGCAATCTGAGATACCAAAAATATTTTCCACTCCCGATAGCGTGGAATCACCCACTAGGCAGTCCTTTTATCTCAGAATATCATGCACCAACAGATGACTATAGCCACTTCGCTATATGCTAACATACACCTACAAATTATCCTTATTAATCATTATCTTGAAGTCAAGTAAAGCAATCTTCACTCACAGAAAGGAAATGAGAAAGTTAACTATATATATATATATACAGTACACTTTGTTTAACACTTTTTTGTTTACTATTTGATTCCATATGTGTTATTTCATAGTTTTTATGTCTTCATTATTATTTTAAAATGTAGAAAATAGTTTTAAAAAATAAAGAAAAAGCCTTGAATGAGTAGGTGTGTCCAAACTTTTGACTTGTACTGTACATGTTGGTTGTTTTTCTCTAGGATGCCCACAGGCCTCACAATACTGGTCTTAAGGTACCAGTTGAAAAAATGATTGGAGGTATATGGAGACTGTTCTGAAGTGTCTCAGAGATATAAGAAAGATCAGGAAACATTTATTTCTGTATTTTATTACATGCATTTAACACATTTTCCTTTAGATTTTTTGGGGGAATATCTGTTGTTCAATGTGTTTGTATGGGCTAATAGAAAAACATTTTCTTTTTGGGGGGGGATACTTCAAGGGGTCTTAAAATTCAAAATCAAACAGCTAAATGATCCTTGGTATGACTTTCTTAAAATCATTCCATATAGCTTAGCATGTGATAGTTGACTATCTCTGAGTCGTCAGCTGGTCCTCAGTGTTGTGCTAGTGTTCCAGTGGAGGGAACAAGTGTCTGTCTGTATTTAACCTCTGGGCTGAAAGCAGTGTGTAGGGCAGCAGATACACAGCCACTATTAGCATATCATTAGCCCCAGTAAGAGGTGACATTGAGCCACTGGGAACGTTTGTGTAGTTGCATTCTGTTTCACGCCACATACACACACCGACAAGTGTGCGCGAGTGTGCATTCACACGCACACACACGTGCAAACTCAAAAGCATGCACACATGCATGCACGAACACACCACACCACCACCACCAAGGCTACTATCTCAGCTAGGGGGCGCTATCCTGAAATGCTGACAACTGTATTAAGCCTACCAGACTCTCTTGATTAAAGTGACAGTCATTGAATAAAATAAGGGCTTGAAGAATGGTACAAAAACAGCAAAGACAAGGTTGCATCAAGGGTCTTTGAAATACCAGAAATGTCTAAGGGCTAAACAACATCGACCAGACACCCAATGTAAGCTTTGATGAATCAAGGTTTGAAGTATGGTTCTGTCGATCAGTTAGTTAAATACTTTCATAGTATTTTTGTTTGTCATCATCAGGGCCTTCTGTTTTTCCTGGTCTGGTCAGGTCAGGGGGTGGGGATAGGGAAAACTCCTGGCCTTATTCATAAGCTGGTTGGTGAAGGGACTAGATAGGTTTCCACCATGTTGCTTAGACCTGTCATGTTTTGTCAGATCAGTGATTGTGGAGGAAAGGACAAAATGGAAGGCAGATAGTAAATACTATTGAGACACAGCCGCTTGCATCGTCAGAAGATAGGATAGGCAGCATAGTAATTAGCAGCGGGTTAGCAGAACTCTTATGGATTTCACTTTCCATGACATACCTAGTAAAAACACATATCAATAAATCATACTTAAGTGGGTATTTCCATTGTTGTTGCAAAGAAAAAGCTATATCTCAGACTGGCCAATAAAAAGAAAAGATTAAGATGGCTTTTTCTTTGCAACTCTGCCTAGAAAGTCAGCATCCCGGAGTCGCCTCTTCACTGTTGACGTTGAGACTGGTGTTTTGCAGGTACTATTTAATTAAGCTGCCAGTTGAGGACCTGTGAGGCGCCTGTTTCTCAAACTAGACACTCTAATGTGGTCCTCTGTAGCTCAATTGGTTGAGCATGGCGCTTGTAACGCCAGGGTAGTGGGTTCGATCCCTGGGACCACCCATACGTAAAATTGTATGCACACATGACTGTATGTCGCTTTGGATAAAAGCGACTGCTAAATGGCATATTATTATTATTTGTCCTCTTACTCAGTTGTGCACCGGGGCCTCCCACACCTCTTTCTATTCTGGTTAGAGCCAGTTTGCGCTGTTCTGTGAAGGGAGTAATACAAAGCATTGTACGAGATCTTCAGTTTCTTGGCAATTTCTCGCATGGAATAGCCTTCATTTCTCAGAACAAGAATAGACTGACGAGTTTCAGAAGAAAGTTCTTTATTTCTGGCCATTTTGAGCCTGTAATCGAACCCACAATTGCTGATAATGGGCCTATGTACGCCTATGTAGATATTCCATTAACAATCAGCCGTTTCCAGCTACAATAGCCATTTACAACATTAACAATGTCTACACTGTATTTCTGATCAATTTGATGTTATTTTAATGGACAAAAAAATTGCTTTTCTTTCGAAAACAAGGACATTTCTAAGTGACCCCAAACTTTTGAACGGTAGTGTATGTCATCCTGTCAAAGACAAAACAATCCTTAAGCCATCATGAGGGTAATGAGAAGGAGAGGCAGGGTGTGTTTGTGTGTGTGTGGGTGTGTGTGTGTATGTATGTGTGTGAGTGTATGTGTGTATGTGTGAGTGTATGTGTGTATGTGTGAGTGTATGTGTGTATGTGTGTGTATGTGTGTGTGTGTGTATGTGTGTGTATGTGTGTGTGTGTGTGTGTGTGTGTGTATGTGTGTGTGTATGTGTGTATGTGTTTGTGTATGTGTGTGTGTATGTATGTATGTGTGTGTATGTATGTGTGTGTGTATGTGTGTGTGTGTATGTGTGTATGTGTGTGTGTATGTGTGTGTGTATGTATGTGTGTGTATGTATGTGTGTGTGTGTATGTGTGTATGTGTGAGTGTATGTGTGTATGTGTGTGTGTGGTCTAACTTTACTATCATTTTGGGTTCCAAAGGTCCTCACAAGGGTTGTAAAACCAGGACAATTATATCAATTGGGGACATTTCACCAGTCCCCAAAAGGAAAAATGCTATTTTAGGCTTAGGGGTTAGGTTTAAGGTCAGGGTTACAATTAGGGTTAGGGTTAGAATTAGGGTTAGGGGTTACGATTAGGGTTAGGTTTAGGGGTTAGGGGTTAGGTTTAGTTTTAGGGTTAAGGGTGTGGGTTTAAGGTTAGGGTTAGGTTTAGGGTTAGGGTTAGGGGTTAGGAAAAATAGCATTTTGAACGGGAATGCATTTTATGGGTCCCCACTTGGATAGTAAAACCAACGTGTGTCTGTGTCTCTGTGTGTGTGTGCGTGTGTGTGTGTGTGTGTGTGCGTGCAGGCGCATGTGATGTGGTATGATGCAAACAAAATCATTACCTCCACTCACAGTAAACACAGTGGAAATCTGTGATGATTATCAGGTATGACAATGTGCACTTTACATGACATAAATCTTACACAGTAGGCTAATAACAATGGAAATACCCACTTAAGTATGATTTATTGATATGTGTTTTTACTAGGTATGTAATGGAAAGTGAAATCCATAAGAGTTCTGCTAACCCGCTGCTAATTACTATGCTGCCTATCCTATCTTCTGACGATGCAAGCGGCTGTGTCTCAATAGTATTTACTATCTGCCTTCCATTTTGTCCTTTCCTCCACAATCACTGATCTGACAAAACATGACAGGTCTAAGCAACATGGTGGAAACCTATCTAGTCCCTTCACCAACCAGCTTATGAATAAGGCCAGGAGTTTTCCCTATCCCCACCCCCTGACCTGACCAGACCAGGAAAAACAGAAGGCCCTGATGATGACAAACAAAAATACTATGAAAGCAAAGTCGTCAATTTTACTGTATTGAGATCTAGCCACTAGCCCCTCTAACCACTCCTCCAACTCTCCTCTCTCTCTCCCAGAGTGAATCACAATGATGGACTGGGCATGCAACCTTGAGCCAGTCTCAGCCGATACATTAGTCTGATCAAGCCCACAGTCCTTACAGTCCCTCCAGCGGAAGAAAGAATGATCGGGAAGAAATGTCACAGGTCAGATGCAACATTCAGGTGTCTCACAATTGGGAGTTATAAATCAAAATGTTGGCTACATCACTGAGCTGTTTAATATGCCAGACCGAGATGTTATTTATGTTAGTTAGCATAGAGGGTACAGAGATATGACTGATATAAACTCTCTCTCTCTCGCTCTTCCTCTTCTGTCTCTTTCTTTCTCTCCCTTCACTCTCTCTGTTGCAGTCTCTCTCCTTTCTTTCTCGTCCTCTCCTCTCGTCCCTCTCCCTCTCCTTCTCTCTTTCTCTCTCACAATCTCTCTGTCTCTCTCTGTCTACTTTCTCTCTCTCTCACAATCTCTCTCTCTCTCTCTGTCTACTTTCTCTCTCTCTCACAATCTCTCTCTCTCTCTCTCTCTCTCTCTCTCTCACACAATCTCTCTCTCTCTCTCTCTCACAATCTCTGTCTCTCTCTCTCTCTCTCACAGTCTCTCTCTGTCTCTCTCTCTCTTTCTCTCTTTCTCTCTCTCTCTCTCTGTCTACTTTCTCTCTCTCTCTGTGTACTTTCTCTCTCTCTGTCTCTCTCTCTCTCTCTCTCTCTCTCTGTCTACTTTCTCTCTCTCTCTCTCTCTCTCTCTCTCTCTCTCTCTCTCTCTCTCTCTCGCTGACCTCAGATTTATTATTATTATTATTATTTATTTACCTTTATTTCAATAGGGAAGTCATATTGAGACTAACGTCTCTTTTAGAAATGATCCCTGCACATTTGTAAGGTCCACAGCACCAAAAAAAAAGAAAGAAAACATTTACTGTCAAAAGAAGACAGATTTGTTCTCAACACAATGGATTAGACATTTAGAAGAAAAATAGTTGTCACTGCGACTGGCCCTGGCATTAATTCCGCCCATTGATTTATATAGTATGGTTAATCAATTTGATTAGGACTGTCCCATTAGCACAGGGACTTCCCGGGTTTATGATGTATGACTTAGTGACCCTGACACTTTCATCACATTTACATCCCCCTCTCTCATGTTAATACAGGTAATTTACAAACACTTCACAATCACATTTGTGACCTGTTTCAGGAAGCTAGGCATATGTCACACGTCACTACTTCACAGGAGAGGCATTTGAATGTTTTTTTATTCATTTATCAAAATGTGTTTTTTGTTAGAAATGCCTTCTGGAACATGTACACTTTCATGTGCCTTAATAACAAACTTGTATGCCATCTGTAAATACGAATACAATTGTTAAATTACGAGCCTAGGTGGTTTAGCCATGGAAAAAGACAGGAACCTTCCCGCTAGCAATGATTGGCTGAGATAATGTATTGGCTGGACATGCCGAGAGACGATTTCGGATTTGTCTGCAATGTAGCATGCTTCTGTCTATAACATGAGCTGTCCAGTAGGTGTAGATAATCCTTGCTACCGCAGCTTTTTTGAAAGATATAACGTTAGCCATGGAGAACTGCAAAAGTGTAGCTACTGATCTCCACAACATTCCTGCTCTGAATTTAGCAGGCGCTATTGACAAAGATCAGTGGGGAAAAGTTGTGGGCTAATTTCTGCATACGGTCAGTGTGAACCAGAGTGACTTGACACAACGCGGGCCAAACAAGCTGTACAAACAAAATGGAAACGACACAGGACATCTTACTTAGTTAGCTAAAGGGGTTCTAGTCTGCCGTGAAGTGTTCATCCATGTATACGGGTAAGAGTCTAGCTACATTTTCAGATATTATACATTTCTATTTTTGTCAGAAAGTCATTTTAATTGCAAGTGAAAACATACTGTTAGCTAGCTAGTGAACGTTAGCTTTTTGGCTCCTAGCTAACGTTACGTGTATGATCTGTGTAGTAATATTATTAATATCTCAGAAACCCATTTGCATTGCTAGTTATAGCCTAATGTTAGCTAGCTAACTAACATTGAACTTATTTGGTTAGCTTTAGCTACCTGCAGATTCATACTACAGCATTTCATGCATGACGGCTAGCTATGACAATACGTTTGTATTAATACTGTATGGGTTGCTATTATGGTTCATTGTTTAGCTAGCTAGCTAGCTAGCTACATGTCTAAACAAAAGACTCCACTTCACCAGATGGTTACATTACCCATCAAGTTAGCAAGGGGTGTCTGGGGGTAATTACAGCCATCTATTGTATTTCATGAACAGGTGTACATGTCTAGACAATAGTGACCCCATCCACTTAGCTAGATGTGGCTGGGGGTGGTTATAGCATTTATTTCACATGACCCATCAAAGTGTGTCTGGGTAAGCATCATCTGGACACTTTCATTTTTTTATATTGCTACTATGCAAATGTATAAGTAACCATTTCACTGTACCGTTTACACCTTCTGTATCCTGTGCATGTGATAAATAAACTTAGATTATATTATAAATAGTTTGTGTTTACCAGAGACAGTAATGTGAAGGACAACATGACGTGCACCAAAGTCAGATTAGGACAGGGATCATCAACTAGATTCAGACGCGGGCCGATTTTTTCTTGAGCGGATGGTCGGGGGGCCGGAACATAACTACAAATCATTTGTAGACGGCAAATTGACAACAAGAAGCCCAAACAGATATAATGTTTGACAAAAACATAATCATTTCAAACCTTGCTTACATTTGGATACAATCATGTTTCTCTCTATTATGAATGGGAATATTTCGGAACAGATTTCTTAAATTAAAATTTCTGGAGCTGATTTCCTGGTGTTTTTAGTCAATTGTGTCCAACAATAAAAAATATAAAAAATTCTCAATTTTTTGCTCAGAAAACTTGGGGGCCAAATAAAACCACCCGCGGGCCAAATTCGGCCTGCGGGCCGCCAATTGGGGAACCCTGGATTAGGATATAGGCCAAGGACTAAATAAAGTGTATTTCTTTCTGGAGTTTTTCCTTATTTTAGTAACTTTCACCACTTTTAGTCTTGAAATCTTTGATTGTTTACTACACTACCTTACTCACTCTGTTTAGCACATGGCCTCACATGTGAATCCTTAAAGAGATGGGTGGGGCTAAGGCTTAAGAGGGTGTAAACGATGCTGAATAGGTGTAGACAAAGAAGAGCTCTCCAGTAGGTAAACCAAAACATTCAAGGGCCATTTTCTCAAAAGTGGGGTTACAAGTTTATCAACTTTCAAAGCAGAATTACTTTCCCATGGTTCCTCAACTGCAGTGTATGAAATATCATTTTGTAGCTCTACTTTTATCCAATGTAAAAAACACAATTTCAAATTTTGCAACATAAGACTGAATCGAGGTGGTCGATCACATTTTAGCAATCACATGACTCATTTTAGCAATCACAATCACATAGTGATTAACTTTAGCATTAGGCTATGGATTGAGCATAGTGATAAAGACGTCTTTGGGAAGAGTAGTGCTTGAACATATAGTAGTATGGGAAGAAAGTACATACTGTACTATTACTTCTATAATACTAACACTTCCGTAAACTATGGGTATCTGTGTATATTGTATACTGTATGTGCCAATAGCCTACATTATTATTGCAATTGTCCTGCATTGCACCACATTGTCTCTTTAATATACAGTACTGTATCTGCAGTATCTTGAACAGTGTTGAATTAAAACACAGTTGACAGCACAGTGAGTCACTCAAGTCTCCTGCACCTTACTGTTCTAAAGTGCCATGACGCATGGCCATTCTTCTGCCCTTATATCATTGTAAATAGTAGGTCCGTACATAAAATGAATGTATTGCTCCCTCCGGTAGCTGACTATAGCCTATACAACAAGATCTCACAGTTTGACAAATTTGACTTCAGATTCTGACGTTTATCTACGTTTCTCCTAACGTCAAATTTCAAAGTTACTCCAAATGTCAAATTTCAAAGTTGTTTTTGACACCCTGAGTTGCCAGGGTCGATCAGTTGAGCCTCCTGGAAAGGCGGCTCATGGCTGGTTAAATTTAGGCTTTAATTACAAATGGTTATGTTAAGGGTTAAGGTTTGGGATAGGGTTCAAATAAAAAACAAGTGTCTAGCACTGGGACTGAACCCGCGACCCTCGGAGACAGAGCTCAACGCATACCCAAGCCTACTTGATGGTAATAGTGCTCACCGTTGCCCCTACCTGAGGGTTTTGAAGGCATCTCCTGACGTCTTCGGGACCTGGCTGGCCTATATACTGTAACTATGTGATTGCTTTCTCACTGTGCTGGAGTGCGGACTGGGAACCAGCACAGTGTAGTAACTAACCCAACAAGATCTTATAGTTTCCCTTTGAAATTTGACGTTTTATGGATGAACCGCTATTTATGCGTGGTTACAGGGTTAAAACAGAAACAACTCAAAGGGTTAAGTTTAGGTATTAATTCCAAGTGGTTAAGGTTAGGGCTATGGTTTTGGGAAGGCTTAATCTTACTGCAGTGGGCTAAATCAGGGTCACACAGAGTGTTTCTTGGTAGTCTTAAACAAATCTACTTTGAAACAAAAGTATATACCTCACACACGGTTATGGGCTTAAAAAGAAGAAGACACCTGTGCCATGTCAAATATAGAGTTGAAATGTATTCAATTTTGAGTTTGCATCACAATATTACACTTTATATACATCACAGAAGACTGAAATATAACAAAACCATTTGACATAAAAACATCGGATTTCCGGCGGGTTTTTTGAAATAATGTTTATGAATTATAAAATAATGAAAAATATTAATACCATTCCACCCATGAGGCCACTAGAGGGCGATTTGGTCACTTGACTGCAGTAAAGGGCTACAACAAAATTATTAAAAACAACGCACCACTTTTCTATCAAATACATCAAATAGTCTCAAGGCTTGCTAGAGCATTGTGAACTGTGGTGGCTCAGTGGTCCGAGCATCACAAGTTTGCACCCAGTGCCCAGTCTATTTCTAGTGATCAGGCTGAACTAACCACCATGGTTGAATGAGAGAATGACAGAGAGTGAGAAAGATAGAGAGAGAGAGAGAGAGAGAGAGAGAGAGAGAGAGAGAGAGAGAGAGAGAGAGAGAGAGAGAGAGAGAGAGAGAGGAGAGAGAGAGAGAGAGAGAGAGAAATAGAATGAGGGGGGGCTGAGGTTCACTGCAAGGGGAATTATTAGACTGGTTGAAAGGCAGAGCAGCGCGGGATACTCAGACATGAAGGATATGCATGATCACTACTGGCTAGAAGTAGCCAACAAGCTGATGACAAATAAGAAGTGAATAATGGGTTCTTTTGACTTAGTGTTTTTCAAATCCAAGGTGTGGTTCCACTTGAAAGTGACATTTTCTGCTTCACTACAAAAACTTTGCAGTAGGCTACAAATTGTAAAGGACCAGTACAACGTTTTTAAATCATGGCATGTTTAACATAGCCTACCGTTTCTGAGGGGGTGACAATGAATGCTGAAGCACAATAACTATCAGTTTAACCTGCAAACCTGAGTGAACCTAAGTAGCCTAGTATATTTGCAGAGGAAGCAGAGTTTGCGGTGCTGCAAAGAACATATTTTTGGAACATAATTTTCATCTGTTAGGTAGGCTACTTACAAGCCTACCTATCTTATTCTCAGAACTGTAAATAATCTACAGTGGTTTAGCCTATTATCAAGGGGTCAGGTGTTACAGTAATCATCTATTTCATACACAAATACAGTTCTGATCTCCATGAACACAAAGTCAATTGGATACACAAAGCAGCATTATAGTGATAGACACAGTAGCCTACCTGATATTTCCGACTGGGGCACTCCGTTCAGACTGAATCCCTTGCCGTTGTAGAACTGTCGGATATCCGAACAACTCTGAGCTTTTCCGCTCCCCATATCCCCGAATCCCGGGACCGTCAGCGCGCAAAACACCAGAGCCATAAGCAAGGGGAAATCCATCCTACCCTATTACCGTCACACGACCAAGTGCAAATCCGAAAGAGGGGTGTAGTGTAATTGAGCTAAGTCCTAAACAACGGGATTCATCTGATGCCAGCCTTTTGTCCAAACTCCTCAGTTACGTTGTGCTTCGCTACTGTCGCTGTGCACGTCCCCTCTCCTGTTGGTTCGCTGCGTCCGGTCTCTGCGCAGTGCTGCACCCGGAGCGTGTGTGTGTGGAGGGGGAGAGCAGTCCCGTTTCTTCTCAGGGCAGCTCGAGGGGCTTTTGGGTTTCAATGTAGATAAATCAACCACTGTATCAATTTCACACAATTTCTCTGCGCCTCTGGGAAGGCGATTCGGTAAACACTGTGCAGTCACCTAAGGAAAGGCAATAGAAACACTGTGCAGACAAATCATGAATCTACAAAATTCCAGAAAATGAACAGGTGAACATTAACGAAAAAGAAAGTATATGTATGGTATTACCGGAGATGGCAGCTGTCAGCAGATGAGCGCGCGGTAAAACGGCGGTAAAGGTAACGATGCTCTCCCAGCGCTGCCACTCGGTCGAATGAAGAGGAGGCGGAGAGAGAGAGAGCTTGAGAGAGAGAAGGGGGGTGGACAGAATGTAAGAGACAAGAACAATTGGGTAAAGAAAGAAAGAGAAAGACGAGAGAGAGAGAGAGAGAGAGAGAGAGAGAGAGAGAGAGAGAGAGAGAGAGAGAGAGAGAGAGAGAGAGAGAGAGAGAAAGAGAAAGAGAGAGAGAGAGAGAGAGAGAGAGAGAGAGAGAGAGAGACTATAGCTGTTCCTTGGGACACTAACCTTACTCACCTGCCTAGTCTAATTTGGTTCATTAGATACATTTTGTTTTTAGGGATGTTTACACAGTATAATATCTTTTGAATGATTAAATGCAACACTGAAAATACCTTATAGGCTACAATAGACATGTGGACTTATCCATACATTATGTCTACATTTACATTTTAGTCATTTAGCAGACACTCTTATCCAGAGCGACTTACAGTTTGTGAGTGCATACATTTTCATACTTTTTCATACTAAAGGAATGTGTACAATGTGTCTTGACAGCTTGAAGGCCTCAGGTGTCACAAGTGGATCAGCAGCTGCCCTCAGGTACCAGTCCACCAATCAGCAGCTAGCGTCCGTGTGCATGGGCCTGTCTGTGTCATCACTCCTCAAGGTGCAATTACAGACTGGGAGCATGCTGCTACCTGCCCAAACACTGTCTATCTGTCCTGTCCCCTTCTGACTATCTCCCTTGTCTCTGCTGTGTATGTGTGTGTGTGTGTGTGTGTGTGTTTGTTTGTGTGTGCGTGCGTACGTGCGTGCGTGTGTGTGTGTGTGCGTGCGTGCATGCGTGTGTTGGGGGGGCTTTGGAACATTGCCAGTTGTGGATACTCACCTGACAGAAGAGTCTTGTGCATTTGGGTGTCACAGATTTGTACTTCTTTCCAATCCCCCTCCCCTCTCTCTCTCTCTTTCTCTCTTTCTCTTTCTCTTTCTCTTTCTTTCTCTTTCTCTTTCTCTTTCTCTTTCTCTTTCTCTCTCTCTCTCTCTCTCTCTCTCTCTCTCTCTCTCCTCTCTCTCTCTCTCTCTCTCTCTCTCTCTCTCTCTGTCCTTCTCATGCACATCTCTAAGTGGTATTTCCCTTTGTGTGGCTATGTACTGTAAGTGTGGTGTCCTTGTATTTTATGGGCTATGGTTTCCTAGGCATTTGAGCGAATGCGTCAGTGACAGAGCATCCCACTGGTTTTCTCACCAGCCAACTGTGTATTCACACACTTCAGTTCTTTACCTGTCCTGTGTTCCTCTAACACCTTCCTCTCTAAAGCCTGTCTGTATTCAACTAACCCTACATTTCTTTCTGGGTTTATATACAAAATGCATCTCTGCTGACTTACAGGCACATAACCATACTGTGAAGCATACTGTATAATGATGTGTATGTCTATCATTGAATGTGAAGATGCTTTTCCTTGTTTGATCTCAGAATTCCTGATGGAGATGTGGCTTAGAACGTTCCTAGTCTGAAAACTGGCCCTCGCTCAGAGAGAGAGGGAGAGAGCGAGGGAGAGAGAGTGGGAGAGAGAGAGAGAGAGAGGAGGGGACAAGAGACAGAGGAATGGAGGCTAGATAGAGAGGAGTGGGGACAAAAGAGAGAGAGAGAGAGAGAGAGAGAGAGAGGGGAGAGAGAGAGAGAGAGAGAGAGAGAGAGAGAGAGAGAGAGAGAGAGAGAGAGAGAGAGAGAGAGAGAGAGAGGGAGAGAGAGAGAGTGAGTGAGGAGAGGACGAGTAAGCGTGAGGTAGGGGAAGAAAGATGGAAACTAAAGGAAGGACGGAAAGATTGAGAGAGGGTGAGGGAGGTAGAGAAAGAGAGAGAGAGAACGATAGAGAAAGAGAAAGTGTGCCATACGTCATAAATAGTCATATCCGTCCTGCTTCATGCATCTATTTGTAATCACATTATATTGTTTATGAATACATTAGCTACTGTCACCCTATTCTTATTAGGTGTTCCATGTGACTAGATCACTTCTACGATTAGCTACTGTCCTCTCACGTATCACACAGTACACCCACAAATATCTAGACACACTCCCTCATACCCTCTCTTATCACACATAATAGTTATTCTAAGTAGAAATGAATGGCGGCTGTTTTATAACATTGCTACAGTACTGTAATATTAACTGTTCTGCATTCTTGTGGCTAATTGTATTGTTATACTTTAGTAGCACAGTTAGATGTTCTGTGTCA